>NC_041352.1:7082338-7347338 GCF_004354835.1 Perca flavescens
AGCATGTTAAAGTGTAAACACTTATTTCCAACATGGTCCTTGGTGTTAAAACATGCAACACATAACAAAGACCTATTTCAGGTCAAAGACAATAACATATAATACAGATCATCCAAGGTTTAAAAGCATTCTAAAATCAGAGAATCATAAATCACATAAAATAATTTGTGCATTTAAAAGGTAGCGGATAACACTATTTATCACTTGCAGTCTGTTTTTAAGTTTAATTGATAATCCACAGTACCAAGCAGAACATGCATAATATCAAAATGACATATATATATATATATATATATATATATATATATATATATATATATATATATATATATGTGTGTGCTTGGATATACTTAGCAAAACGTTTGTTTTCACTTTGACTTGGAATGCCTGCTGTTTCTGAAACATCTCTGCATTGCTCTCCCATAGGTTAAGGTGACCTAAAGAAGCATGCAGTGAACTCATGGAAGGCGTATCCTTCCAAAGACCAGGGGTTTCCTCTGAAGCTCCAAACAGGACGGAGTGTTCTCCGGAAAAGAAAAAAAAAAAGAAAAAATAGCTTGGCAATGAGTCAGACCTCTATGAAAACCATAGGGGGATATCCCTGCTCAAACTCCTACACAGGATCACACCCAGAAGGAATGGAGGAGGTGGTGTGTGTGTGTGTGTGTGTGTGTGTGTGTGTGTGTGTGTGTGTGAGTCCACACCCAAGCATATGTGACTATCCGCATGTCTCCGTGTATCTGCTCCACGAATTCTTCCAGATTTTTCCGAGTTCAGCATGGCTTGGTTCAAACCTGTCAACCTTTTAGACGTTCCCTGTCATCCTTGAGCTGTTTGCATGAATACATTTAAAAGCTTCCTACAAATGCAGGGAACAATTAAGTTATCAAATGGACAAAACCATTATGTAAAAGGCGGCTTATATTGCCAACAATATGAACACTGTCTGCTTCCTGGAAGTGCAGACGAAATGTCAGGGGCACAATATTTCAAGGCTATTAACTTGAGTGCTTTTTTATTCAGTCTCATTACTTTTTAAACAGCATAGGAAGTCATGGAAATGTAATATTAATTTTTACATGGCTTTCATTTTCATTCCTATGGAGCTGTTAAAAATTCAGGGATTTTTTTTTTTTTTTCCAATGCGAGAAGCAGGAGGGCCAGCGTACATGTATTATTCTATACGTAGCAAGTCAAAGTCACATCTGCGCTCGCTTTCCGGA
This sequence comes from Perca flavescens, assembly GCF_004354835.1. Taxonomy (NCBI): domain Eukaryota; kingdom Metazoa; phylum Chordata; class Actinopteri; order Perciformes; family Percidae; genus Perca; species Perca flavescens. The sequence continues at coordinate 7,083,562 of NC_041352.1, forward strand.
GGAAAATCAGAGGTGTTGGGCGTTTGTTGAGTGTGAAGTCATTGTGTATTCTGCAGTAAATGATGTGACAATGGACACAATGTAGGAGTGGATCTGACAACACGGAGGGAGAGGCAGGAAGAGAGCGTGTGCATCAAAGCAGGCAGCTATCTTCGGGAAAACACGTGCCCTACCTTGGGATGACAATCCTGCATGCATGCATAGAAACACACCTTTCTAGGTATTCACTTTCACACGGGAACACTATCTAAACATAGAAAATACACTGCACAATTCAACGCATATGTATAATAGAGAGTATTAGCTGAATGAGAAAGAAAAATGGACTGGCCAAAAAGATAGAAAGAGGGAGAGACGTTTCATTAAATCTTTATTTTGGAATTTAAAAAAACTAGATAAAGCCAATTTTGATCTACGAGAGCTTCCTAATTTAGGCCCTAATGAGAATTTTTCAAATGTAGGGAGCCTTATCATTAAAAATGGCTGGAGACCATTAATAGTTTATAGGTTGAGTTAATGATAGAGATGACTCCTAATTGAGCTCTATAGAGCTTCACTATCCGGTGGTCCTTTTCACCGGCGCCAGAATCTCTCTCATTATTTCAGATTGTGTTTAAAAAAAAAAAGAAACGAGAAAAAAGCAAGCATAATATCCCCTTTTTAAAGTGGAAAGATTAATTTATGTTCCCAAAAAAAGATCCATCTCGACTTTCACAAATCATAATGTTTCAGAAGAAGACGGAGTGCAGAAAGATATATTATATATATATATATATATATATATATATATATATATATGTATAGATATAGAGAGAGAGAGAGAGAAATATGAAATCAACTGATTATTCTGTTGTAACATAAGAAGACATAAAAAGATCTTAGAGGAAAAAGCTCTGCCCACACTCGGTCATCTCTGTTATGATACTGTTACCATAGAGATTTAGTTTCCACATAACTTAAGCGTGTCTCTCCTTCTTTATTTGGACTGTTGTTATTCAGCCACTGACCGGTTGCACATCTCCTCAGGGCCTCTTGTTAAGGCCGTGCTTTCCACTGAGGCTGCATTCACACACACATGCACACAGTTACCGCTGGAGCTTATAAATAGACATTACCATAGAAACACGTCATCTGCCTGTTGCTGCGTGGCTGCCAACCAGTCAGTACAGTAAACACCAGGTCACCATGGCAGCAGCCGCAGCGGCTGTCAAAACAGGGGAAACTGAATGGGATTCCCTTTCAGCCCAGTGACGGTCGCAGTGTCACGTGGATTCCCATCAACCTTTTCCCTGGCACGGCTGTGGGCTTCCCCCGTCTTGCTCAATCGCGCCAACTGGTCGGCGGTAAACTCCCCCGCCCCGTAACATGTGGCGGCTCCAATTACCGTGCCACACAGGCCTCGGCTCAGGAAAACCACAAAATGGGGTTCTAATGGCTGTGTGCCTTTACGGCGCGAACAGGCTGACGTGGTGCAACCGTCGCTGCTCTGAGTTGGAAAATGTACTCAATTATTAATGACTTTTCAAAGCACGATTACAAATCCAACTTCCAGAGAGGTGAAATATGGAGAGCTATATATAAAGCTCCCATGTCAGTCTTCAGCTCTCAGATTGCGGGCAGACTTCCAACATGGCAGATGGTGACTGTGAGACGGTCTGTGGAGAGGAAGAGCTGAGCTTAAACTGAAGAGGAAGCCTGTGTGTGTGTGTGTGTGTGTGTGTGTGTGTGTGTGTGTGTGTGTGTGTGTGTGCGTCTTTGTGTTCTGCTTGGATCACAGTCCTACACAGCATTTCATCGATAGAAGAGAGGAGAAATGAAATTCAAACACCCTTCTGACAAGCTCTCACATTTAGCGCTGTGTGTCTTGCGGCTACTGATGCACCCAAGACGATTCAGGGTGACGAGGGAGAACCAAATTGCTGTTATCACATTGTTAGATGTCAATACAGAGTTGCCCCGTTGCCCATCATTCGTTAAGGGAATTAGAAACATTCTGCCTCTGTTACTAGCTATTCTATTTTGGGGAGGAAAAGAAAACCTCAGTGGATCCTGTTGAGATAGGGGAGGAGGTAGAGGCAGAAATAGCCTTCCTGTTTGAACTTCAAACAAACACACTACACAATGTCACCCAAAGCTTCCTGATAGGGTGGATGGATCCGGTTCTCCAAAAGTGACATTTTGACTTGGCAGTGCTGTTCAATTTTATGCTTAGCAGTTACCTCTGACTCGGAGTGCAAGGAACGCACGGCTTTGACATTTACACTCCAAACTTGATGTTCATCGGCTGCCCTAAAAAAAAAAAGTCTACCGTTGCCTGGAAATGTAATATAATGCCTTTTTTTTCCCCCACTCAGTCTGATTTCCAGCCAGAATATGTTTGCAAAATACTTAAAATTCCAGAAATTAACATTGTTTAGTGTGACTTCTCTGCTCAGCACATCCGCGAGGATGCATATCTGAGCAGGGATCCCCAGTGGGAAACACATTCACCCAAACCTCGCTCAGATCAGTTGGTGAAAGCCGCCGCAGCTCCTGCAACCGAGGGAATTCCTCTCAGAAATATTTGCTTTTTTGTTCTAGTGAGGAAATGAGGGTGAGAGAGGCGGAGGGAAATGAGGGTGAGAGAGGCGGAGGGAAATGGGGGGTTTACTGAAATCGAATCACCATGGTGACTTCAATAACATTTCTCTTCCTCTCACGTACACACGCCAGGAAATGAGTTTCAAAACGGAGAAACCGTCATTTGTTTTTGACGCCTGCCAAGCAACGGAGACATCATTGACTTAATAAGGACTAATATGACTATATATGTATATATACTATATAACTGATATTACAGCACAGGAAGGCTAGGCTAAGACACTGCCGAAATGCTAATGGTTATAGCTCCTTGTTGCAAGCAATAGACGAACGTTGTTAAAGTTTATTTATGCGCACTCAATGTGCATTCCACTTGCTCTCTCTCTCTCTCGCTGCAGTTTTGCCTGAAGAAGCATCCTGGGAATCTGGAGCTGCTGTCAGAAGCCGGAGGGCCAAATTTGACAGGAATGTGGCGGCAGCAGGAAGGACCTGCTGTACAGTTATCAGACTCTTGCTGAGGAGTGATGTACAGCTGAGGATCTGCGGATCTTGCCGCTTAAATTCTAGAGAAAATCTAATTCTGAGCACTATAGGTGGAAGTAATAATTGAATGCCATAATAATAAATAAAGAAAAAAAATTGCAGATTCTTGTCAGTTTTAGCACTTTTTTAAATGCAGTGGTGGAGAGGCTCATAAAAAGTCTTCTTGCAAACAAAGAAAAGCGATGAGCAATGTGGAAAAAAGAGCTTATAGGGTAAAACTAAAAAGTGATAAATCACCACAACAGGCATTATTTAACAACAAATATGTAGCTGAATGTAATCTGAAGGTAACCACTCTAAAGCTTAATAAATATGTATTTTATATTACCAATGGATCAAATGAATATTTGTAATATGAAAGATGTGGTGGATTGTGACAAACCCACAGATAATTATCATCCAGCTCTGTTGTTCCTCTCAACGTTTAGCTTTTTTTAGCGTATCAACCCTGTATCCAGCATGCAGCTGTTTTAAAAAAATTATAATAATAATAATTCTAAATGAAGCCCAGTGTTCACCTGCCCTGCAAAAAATGGCAGACAGATGTAAGCATTAGTGGCTAGCTAGTAAAAAAAAGACTAAAACCTTGCAAGAAAATACTTTTTCGAACTATCATGTGGCCAGACAGTGACAACTAACTCCAAATGAAAGCTAATGTTGCTGTATGTCTGCTTGATGTGTAAATTGGCAATTATTAACAAACATAAATAAGTAAATTGTTGAAATTATATTGTTATCATATCGATATCAAGATATCGTGTTCCTCTGCCCCCAAGTGACTAAAAAACAAATCACCCAATGCAACTTTAGGGACATGACATATGACATTTTTTTTGTGGGGGGGAGAGATGAGGCCTTCACATGGTGCATTAGAACCAAGCCAAAGGCAGAAACATGCCATCACACGTGTCAGCCTGAATACAGGCCATCACAATTGTGGTGTTTCTATAAAACATGGTGGAGACAGCAGGCTGCTGTAAATGACATGCTAGTCTGAGGCCCTCCACTGTGCAACACCTTCAGGATTTCTCATAATGGTCAGCTCCCCATGTCCCCAGCCTTCATTTCTTCCATGTGCCACTGGACAGTTAAGACTAAAGATACCTGACACCATATGTTTCCCTGTGCAGTAATGACTGCTCCTAGCGCTGCTTTTATGGCAGCCGGCCTCTGGAGGCTCAGTGATCAGGCCCATGTCCAGGCCTCAATTACAGCTGCTTGGAAGGAGCCTTCCTTGCTTACCAGAAGCTGCTTTTACACCAGCAGCTTAACACCTCTCTGGTACTGCACTGTATTTTCACTTTGCCCCGCGATATTAAAAAATAAAAATGCAATGCAGGCTGCAGTTTGAATTTTACAACGAAATCCATGAGGGGCACTGAGAAGAAAGAGGCAAGGGGTGAAATGTATAGCAGGAAGAAATGAGCACTAGAGTGAAGTCAGAGAGCGAGGGCGAGAGAAAACTGAGAGAAGCAGAGTCAGGAGATGAAGACAGAGAGAGAGAAACGAGGAAGACCAAAGGCATGTGGAGTTCACCATCACTTTGCTTGGCTGCACTGTGATTAAAGAGAAGAGCCCCCGGAGAGAGAGGCGGCTCTAGGCCTGCCCAGTCAGTTCTCTCGCTCCCTTGATCTCCTGCGTGTCGCCCACAGAAACGTACCGCCAAACCTTCAGGAAGGGCTCCCTTTTATTGCACCCTGTCCCCCATCGGCCCCAAAGAATCTGCAAAGCAAGCACAGATTGTCATGGCAGGAGCTCCTCTCAATTTAGAGGAAGGAGGTCTGCCTTGGATGAGCTGCTGCCTGGATCCTGAAGAGGTTTTTTTGATGTTTTAATGAAGATATCCCCTGCATTTCTGAAAGCGTCTTGTTACACATGAACGTGTCAACCTCCGAGATAAGGTAAAAAGAGAATTTTTTGGCAAGTGATTTTCCAGAAAGTCTGCAAAAATAAAAAGGCAGGAAAGTTAAAATAAGCCTATACTAAACCTCCATTAATCCCCCCAGGATGCTCTATCCTCATCTGATTGAAGTGCCTATTCTTTTAGAAAGAAAAAAAAAATGATAATCAGAACCCTGCAAACTGGGAGCCAGGGAAGAAGAGATAGTAAAGCAAATGTCACTCTCAATTTTAATTATTTTTGTCATTCGATGGGGAGGGGGGGCTGATCAGTCTGGCATGGGCCTAGTCCCCTCCCTTGACCTTTTTTCTTCTGGTCACTCCCTGTCTGACAAGGAAGGAAAGCGCCTGAGGGGGGTGAGAGAAGAAAGGCCATGACATTACACACATTCATAAGGCGCTGCAGCCGGGATAATTACACCGATACTCATTTAACATGCATTGCAGGCAAGCCTATCGTTTATCAGCCGCATGACCTCTAGCGAAGGATCTCTTCCTCTGATCTGTCTAATTATTCTGTTTTTTTTTTTTTCCCTTTTCCTTCGTCTCTTCCTATCCGCCATTATTAGCAAACGGAAAAAAGTCTTTTGTGTGTGTGTGTGTGTAATCTAAAACAAGTCAAAGTTGTAAACATCACAGCTGGCTGGGAGGGGGGGATTTCGGAAGTGATTCACTGATGTTTTTGTGCACGATTTAAATTAATTCCAGTTGGCCCACAGCTATTTTGTATTATTTCTTCTTCTATAAAAATACACTTGTGCTTCTTTTCAGTTCTCATGCCTGTGGCCGACTGAAGCTCTATGGGGGGAGTTTATGGGTGTCACTCTAAATTTGTCGGAGATGGGAGAGAGTGAATCCTCCTTAATCTGGTTACGATAGCTTGTCCCACACATGGAGCAGCTGCTGTCCAAACAACTGGTCGTGTTTAATGACTGTTTGTACAGCAACGCGAATGGAGCACAGTTTAGGCTAGGAGTGGTTTAAATTAGGGTTCCTTTCATTTAAAATGTTGATGATTGTTGGCAAGGGTCTTCAACCTTCTTTAAGCCAAGGACCCCTTAACTGAAGGAGAGACGGAGCAGGGACCCCCTTCTACGTATATTGTATAAAATCAACCTTTTCTTACATACATAAGCTATTAAATTAATAATTGTTGGCATGATTTTATGAATCATGTTTTAATGGTAAACATACATGTGGCACAGTGAATCCTTAGGATTTACTGCATCTGTGGATGGCTTTTTTTGACAAATAGGTTGCTTTATTTTTTGCTAATAATATGTTGGATTCATGTAAAGAAGAAATGTGAAACTAAAGAAACTCTGAGGACCCCCTAGGGGTACCGGTCCCCCAGTTGAAGATCTCTACTTTAAAGCTTTCTGGATCAGTTGACTCATTGATTTCTTTTAACCCTGGTAGTACTGTGCAGTGTGAGAACATTTCGTTTGGGCAAATACTGAAACAAATCGAAGAGTCTACAGCAGCTCTGTGAGGCTGTACTTAAAAACAGTGGCTCTTTGAGCTAAATGCTAAATCAGCAAGCTAACATGTAGATGTTTAGCAAGTTTAATATAGGCTATGTTCACCATCTTAGTTTAGCATGTTGGCATGGTAACATTTGCTAATTGGCACTAAACCCGAAGTACAGCTGATGCTGATGGGAATGTCATAGCTTTGCAAATATTTGGTCATAAACCAAAGTATATACATTTTTTTTATTTATTTTTATACACACACAACAGAAAATCCCACCACAAACAAAAAACAAACAACAGACACTACAATGTATACATATTAAATTGGAAGAATAATAGAAACATATATAAATATCATTACATACTAAATATTATAAGAAAATAAATACATAGCAAAGATTAAACCAAAGACAAGCAAGTCAAAGCCTCTGTAGGAAGGAATGCTGACAAACTGATATTTTGACCTGATGATGGTGCTAAATAAAAGGTCAGGGGATCTAAGTTATTACAATGCATCCTCTGGGGACCGTGAATGTATTCACCAAATTTCACATGAATCTTTCTAGCAGTTGTTAAGACATGATACTCTATCCCAAAAATGTCAACGTTATGGTGGCACAAGAGGGAAGGTCAAGAGATCACCACAGTCATTAGGATTCATCCTCTGGGCAACACGAATATATGTACAAGATATCACGGCAAACCATTCAAATCTTGTTGAGATATTTCTGTTTAGACCAAAGTGGTGGCTTGACCGACACTGCCATCCACACAGCTAAAAACACTTAGAGCATCCATCGCAAACCGCCTTTCTGCAACAAAACTAGAATGTGATTTATAACTTGGAAAACATGGTGAACAATTGTACCATTGACATTAAGATGTTTCACATTCTTGGCAGGAACACGGAGTACATGCAGTGGAGAGTGCCAGGAACCAGCCAAACAGTGTGAAAGGGAGAGCTGTATGTAATATAGTACGTGCCATAAACCTGCAGCTGATATTTCTGGGTCACTTATCTGCAGGGAGCTACTTGCACTGTTCTAACCTGTCAGCTTATTATGTAACACACTGGCCTACTTTACCCTATACACTGTCTGTAATTTTCCACTCGGCCTGTGTATTCCATGAGTTACCTATGGATGCAGGTGAAACTGACAGGATTTGAAGCAAGAATTTCTCAGTTAAAGTGCTCAGGGTGCGGCTAAAATGGCATGAAGAAAAGGCGAGCTAACAGTGTTAGAGCCTAACTCCGTCCATTTTCAGCCTGTACATATTCCACTTTCATTCCAACCATGGCCTGGCAGCTTTTGCTGCTTTTTTTTTTTAAACCACTCTATAGAGCGGCTTATGTAGACAGGCAGCTGGTTGACAAGAGGGGCACAAAGAAGAGCTCAAGCAAAAGCCAAGAAAGCATCAAAAGTCTTCCAGAGAAGCGTGACTGTAGACACTCTTCATCTTTTTACCAACAGGCCTCACTGCAGATCATCTGGCTGCTTTGTGGGTTAAAGGACCACATCAGTGGTTTTGCATGATTTAGTGCAAATCAAAAATACTATGCATTACAGCTAACCATGCTAGTGGGGAATTTAAATTGATTTTTTTCTCCTACTGTTCAAGGCATCTCTTTCAAAGTTACATTACTGATTCAGTATGATCTAACAGAGTTCAGATCTTAATCGACATTACCATGCAACGGTTATCATCAAACAATCAACAGGAAGTGTGATGTTGCCAGGGAGACTGTGAGTATTTTCTATTACTTTTTTAGTGGTTGTGGTAAATCTACAAGTCATGCTGCATGTGCTGTGCAGTAGTTCCTGTTTGTGGTCTGACCACAAGTGTGCAGAGTGATTACTTGTGATACTGAAGAAAAAGTTATAATTCATGAGGTAAGACATGATGTATTAAGGAGCTGTTTCCCAACATATTTATGGCGTAGGGTGGAGGTCGGGTGGATGGATGGATGGCTCAAACAAACACCGGACTTTCACCCAGGCGATAGCTGTTTGTGTATGCCGTGAGTAAGTTGTTAATGTTGACATTTGGTACATAATTTACGTACTTAACTTATGCCACTTATGTTAAGTTACATAAGCAGACTTACATATTTTTCCCAAACCACAATCTTTTCCTAAACCTAGTCTATATCCATGACGTTCCACTTCTGGGATTGGTCCAGGTCCAGGACTAGGGTTAACTGCTCCTCCAAGCCGGTCTCACGGCAGTTTGTGTAAATGTCCACGTTATTCTTAATCTATTGATACGTGTTCATGGAGACGTTTTTCTCGTTTTTTACGTGTAAATGTAACGTTATTTTCTCGGGGAAAGGACGCCAGGAGGCGGCCGAAAAGGTCGCTCCATAAGCCGGGAGGCGCCCGCAAGACGGCCCGCTGGGGACGCCCCACAATAACGGGATGGCAGAGGTTGGGTTTAGGAAAAAACTTACCGGGAAAGGGCGCCTTAAACGCCGGGGAAAGGGCGCCTTAAACGCCGGGAGACGCGCCACAGTAACACGCGGGACAAAACGCCACACGCAGGGACACCATACCCGGGAAACAAAGCGCCGCACACGGGACACGATCCCCACTCGCCCGGGTGAAAGTCCTGTGTTGTTTGACCCATCCACCACCCCGACCAACCTCCCTACGCGGATTTTTGGCTTCTTATATTACTCCCTACAATTTCGTGCTGTGGACACAAAATATGCTTCCCATTGAAATACATTACTTCACATTTTCGTGTTGTCCACCACGTAAAAACCGACAAAAACGTCTCCGTGAACACGTATCAATAGATTCAAATAACGTCACATTTACACAAACTTCCATGAGACCGGGCTGGCTCCTCAGATCTCTGCAGGGTGAATCCAGACAGCTAGCTATACTCTCTGTCTAATAGGAAGTGGTGGCTTAAAGGTTAGAGAAGAGAGCTTGTGACCGGGAGGTCGTCGGGTCAATCCCCAGACCGACAGGATCAAATCTGGGTGGGGAAAGTGAAAGAGCGGCGCTTGTCCCTCCTTCATTACCACCACTGAGGTGCCCTTGAGCAAGGCCCTTAACCTCCAACCGCTCCAGTGGAGCTGCTCAGTGGCCAGCAGGGCAGCTTCCAGGCATGAATGTGGAAATATGTGAATGTGATCAGGGCGTTCCTGCAAAAGAGAGGCTGCCTCTCAGTGAACCTTCCCTGAATAAATAAAGGTTAAAAAAAGCACTGTGGCTCCGTCCGGCCGCCCATGATGATTCTGATTGGTTTAAAGAAAAGGCAATAAACCAGAGCAAGTTATTCTCTCCATGCTGTGTGGACTAGCAATGCAAGACTATCCTTAACCTAGTAGTTCTGTTGCCTAAACAGGTTTGCATGAAAAGGTTTGCCTAACTTTTCGTAAGGTATACAAATGGTATGAGAGTATGAGGGTTACGTTGAGTAACTAACTATTAGCCCATTTATGCAAGCCTTTAATTAAGATTTCTTGTGTTGTTGGATCTTTTTTTGCACTTCTAACCAAGGCAGCAGCTTGTTGCAAACACACCAGGGCATGGTTCCTTTTGTCCATTACATGTCATTTTTATTTTATTTTTTTTGTCCACTATCTTTAGGACTGGTTCATTCATGAGAAAGTTGACACCCTGGTAACTTGAAGTTGGTCAGTGGTAAGAGAATTACCATTATAAAAACAGTTAGTCAATACCTACTGGAAGAGGAACAGAGAGTTTTGCATGGCCCTAATGCAAAGGTTACCTCACCACGGGAGTTTCCCATATAACACTTAAGATACAGCACTAAGGCGCAAAATACATTTTAGCCTATAGCCCCAGGGAAGCCATTAAACGCACATTCTGGCACATGGATATTTAAAAAGTGAAAAATCACCCCAGCTCACAGATGTCAGGGAGAGGGAGAGCCGCTGTCATGATTCTTATATCCATCTGTAACTTGGCCTCATGCAAGATGGATTCATTTTGTGTTCAAGATGCTAATTGATGAGAAAAGATGAACGTGTGAGTGCAGAGAGCTGGGAAATGAAATCAAAAGTGGGGATGAAGGAGGGGAGGCGGGGGGTGAAAAAAAGAGTAAATATTTGCAGCTCTCTATAAATCAAGAGACTTGAACCGTGCAGAAATAGCCATCCATCACAGCGGGCAAAGGCATCGTTGGGGTTGAGAGGTCAAAGGGCTGAGTTATGTTAGAAGGTCTCTCCACTCCCAGGGGACAGATTTGACTGGTCCGCGAGTGAGATGAGACGGGGGTAAGCCATCGCTTTTGTCTGCCAGAACTCGACCCAATGCATTTCCAGTTTGTTGCTATTGACCATATAGGCCTACCCGGAAAAAAAAGGTTGAGAGCCAATGGCCCCGGCGTAACCCTTCAGCTGTTCTCAATCCTTCATCCTGACTGATAGCTCTCTCCAACACATCAAGTCTTTTAATCCACACTCACTGTACTGCCTCACTTATATGTCAAAGTGAAAAAGTTGCGCTTTGGCACTTTCCTGGTTCTTCTCAGTCAATAATTCTCATCAGGTTGGGGGGAGGGAGGGGGACAAATGGCCTCCGGAGCGTTGACCTAGTCGTGGTTATTTGCAAGAAGAGTCCATCAAAAGAATCTAAAGTCCCTGAAATTCAATTTCTGCCCTGCGTTTTTCACATTCAGCCATTAAATATATCCCCGTTACTGCCACTTAATTAAATCATTACTACATTCCTAGAAGCCCCCCCCCAATTGATGTCCATGTGTATTGATTGAAATGATCTAGCAGGCATTTAGAGAATTTACAAAAATTTTAAATGATACAAACCGTGTTAACATCAGCTAGGAAAGGGTGTAAAGGGTGCCGCAAAGAGCGATTAAAAAATTAATGAGCCGTTAAATTTTAATTCCAAATGTGATCCTTATCTCCCCATGAAGCGCTATCTCGGAGTGTAACATGGCGTGAACAAAGCGCAAAATAGCACCCGTGCAGTAGAAGAAGCAAAAGCGACGTGACAAAATTCACATGAAGCTACCCAGGAAAATAAGAGCCAGAGGTTTTAATCAAGCGCTGATGCGCTAATGAATGCCGTTCACACACCCCCCACACACACACTTTTTTTTTACATGAGCATCTCTGGAGAAGCGGCCTTGAATTCTGATGCGTGATGATACTGTAACCACATCACAGAGAGCTCCCTTTAAGGATTCCTCCCCTTGTCAGTAGCCTCCTCCTCTCCTCCGCAGAGCCAACAGTCTGGGGGGCTACGGGGAAGGTTTTGCTTAATCAGCATTTCAAAGCCGCTCCACTGTCAATTATACCAGGCTGCGTTCCCTCCAGTTGGCGCACAGGTCAATGTGTGCAACGTCTGAGGATGACATCACCCTCGCCGGGAGTCTGTGCTCGACACGGGTGGAGAAAGAAAGCAACACAAGGAGTGCTTGATTTCTACATCTTGCATTTTCAATTTCTCTGATCACCTTGCTGCAAAGATCCTCAACACTTTCTGTTTACCATAAAGAAGAGAAGAAGATTATTGGGTTCCAATGGTCACCCTGGGAGGCATTCATGTGTAGAATACAATTTAAAATTCCATCACTCAGCGTGAAGCTATTTTTTTTTTTTTATCTTTTCCATTAGCTCCAGATGTCATATGAATACCATAAACTTGTTTTGCATTTGTTATGCACACAGAGGGGACAATCTGTATGCTTTGCTGGCAGACTGTAGCATAATTCACTACTCACCCCATTGACTACTGAATATGAAACATGCGTTCAGTATCAAGCCACTTCTGTCACTGGGCCAGTGGAGTGTAGCTGGCACGGCTGAGTTTTCTCGGGACTTGTAAAGAGGCAGACTTTATGGTTTCAAACAGAGATATTAAGGCAGTAGATCTCATACAGTATATTACAGTCAAGGGAGTGGTAGGACTGCTTGGTAATTTCCCACAGTTATAAGCAGCTTCTGGATAGACTTGCTTATTCTATAGATCTGCTGAATAGCTGCTTTAGTATTGGGTGGACTCCAAAAATACAAAAACAAAAATATTTTGCTCATTAAAAGTCACTTCACTAGCAAGGACCACGCCACAACAATATGTCGTTTAAAGATTTAATGAATTCTTGATTATGTGGAATGTGAACATAGGAATAGATGGGGGTGAGATTGAAAAGGGGATGTCGTCTGCTTGGTTCTGTTGGACTGTTCAAGATGACTTTACAGAGTTGTAAAGTGTTGTCTTGATCTGCTGCTGTGCAGTGGTTTGGTGTATTATAACCCTTTACACTCACATATTGCTCAAACTTGACTTCCCTAATTATATTTCATCATCTTTTCAGTACCTGTAGAAACATGCCAACACCAACTCAGCCCGGTGCATTGTTCAACCCAGGGCTATTTTTGGTCTGAACGCCTACCTAGGTGTAACTTAGGTGTAACTAAAGCAGCCAACAAGTTTCTCCCGACAGAACATTTCTCTTAAAGATTTATTTATTGATTCATCATCTTTCTTTTTTCAGTTTTTTTTGCTGGTAAATGTCTGTTGTTTGCTTTATACTGTAACACATTCCTCCTTCTACTAGCATCTGAAGATATTTAAGTTAAACTTTTGCTACAAATGATGAAATTCACATAAGCTCTTATAAAATCTCCTTGTTGGTGCCGTAATACGAAATAAAAGATCTCGCTGACACATGGGACCATTTATTTAGCATAAATCTTGCTAAGCCCCTAAATGTGCAGCCAAACTTCAGGATACCACTGCGACAACCCCATGATATATAGATCACAAACTGTATTTACCATCTAAATTGCTTCTCCACAATGCCAAGATGATGACAAAGATTAATCGGCTAAAGAGCTAAATCCCCCACCTTCGATATGGTGGCACATCTCAGGCCACACATTTCCAACTTAAAGGCAACATTTGTATTCCTGAGGAGCATCTTCTCTTGTCTGCTTTATGATATTACCGCCAGGAGACTGCAAGCAGGGGCCTCGTCTCCATGTGTGGGCTCCAATTCAACCATCATCCATTTCCCCCACTATCTTTTCATCATTACACAGTCTAATAAATGTGCTGTGTGCTCTGTGATGCTGCATCATACATCAGACAAAGTGACCTGGGTCAGTGCATCGCCAACCACCAAGGTTACCCTCTCTTCCTCTCACTTTCCCCCGCAGTTACCAAGAGAGGGATACTATTTTTCATCTTTTGTCAGTTGGAAATATTCTCTGACAAAGTAATAACCTCTTCCACGTCCCCTTTGAATGTCTAACAATGTGTCTTCTAAGGGAAATGACAAAGGTGTACAAGCCGCAGGGGTTACTTCGTGGTTGTTTTGATCCGGCAGGTCGCCATTGACAAGTGCACTTCAATTGAAGCAGCAGGTTGTTCTTCCCACTGTGGCTGCTCTATACCGGGTTTTGAGAGGATTCTTTAGTCGCCCACATCAAACCCAAACAGCATAATATCACAGTGTTGCGGTGCTCGAATGTGTGTGTGTGTGTGTGTGTGTGTGTGTGTGTGTGTGAGTGTCAAGGCATCCGTGTTGAGGTGTGCTGTGCAACCTGCACGCTCTCCTGCAGATGGAGGATTAAAGAACTTCAAAGTGGAGGCCAGCCAGTACATTTTGGTTTACCATAGCGCCTTGGCAGAACACACACACACACACACACACACAGAAATACGCACAGTTGGTCATTTCTGTGTGAGATTGTGTGATTTTTCAACACATGCGATCCGGGTTTGGCAGCGCATGTCTGGCTGTGTCCCAGCGATCACTCATCTGAGGCGAGGAAATCAGCACTGCCCCCAGAAACTCAACACGCTGATTGGAGCCAGATTGGAACAAGACCTCCAAATCAAAGGGACATGCTCGGTTACATTGTTGAGGCTAAGCGAGCCTATCATAGCCCTGGATTAACTATCCCAGACAGCGACCACAATGAAAGATCTTCCTATCTCTGTCTTTAAAAAAAAAAAAAAAAAAAGTGACAAAGTCCAGCACAGACCAGAACATAGACTACCCCCCCCCCCCCCCCAACACAAGCCAGCACTCCCAGCTCTTACAATGGCACCACAGAGATGGAGCGTCCAGCATCAAAGACTGCTTAATGTATGGGCGCTTTGAGATATGTGCACTTTCTCTTTTTTAATCTGCCAGACATTCTGCTGGTGACGGGAATGAATAGCCTGTATGTGTGCTCTTATGTGTGGGTGTGTGTTAAAAGGTGGGGGTGCATCACTCCTCATCCTTCATGGGAAAGGGTTATGTCTGTGCCACTAATTATAAACAACTTCAGCAGATGAAAGAAAAAGATGTATTCATTGACGTCCAAAGGAAGCGAAGGTTGACCAATACACCAGCGGCCCTTTCAACAACTGTCCTCTGTGTCTCTCTGAGTGATGCAACATAATGTCTCCCCCAACCTTATAAATGTCCAAACCTGGGTTTAAGAGTGAGCTTGTTAACTTTTATAGGTGTGTGTAAGATCACGTCCAATGAATTAGAATAAACTGAGTTAGCATCAGCTGCAAAGAGCCTTACATGGAGAGATGGCACCCATTTGATTTTTCCATGAAAAAAGCTGGGCAAGTAAAGGTCGAGGCTGTAATGTGACTCGGATACAAAGACCAATAAGACACACAGGATATGCGAAGAAAACTAAGGCATGAATAGAAAATGAAGATGTATGTAGTAAAATGTCAATTATCCCTCCTGTTTGTGTATGGAAATATAAACTATGATGATAAACCAGTCATGTTGCACGTCTTTCAAAAGAGGATAAAGTCTATTTTTGTGGAAACAGCATCTAAGCTTCAAGCCTCTGGGTGGATGTTTTTCATGGCAATGGTTGACTGACATTTAAGAGCCTACGTTGCTAGCAAACTCACTGCATTCCATGGTGTTCTACTGACTGGAGAACTCCGCACTGTATAGCCCCTTGTTTTGCAACCACTGTGCCGCAGCATCTCTCTAGAGAGAGACTGTCAGGTGTGCCTAGGGAAATTCTCCAATTCAACATATTTTGGTCCAGAAAATGTATCTCAAGTTGCGCCAAAGAATTGAGTTGAGCTCTCGGTGGTAGGCAGAGTCAACATCTAATCAAATGCTCTTCCGTGCCTGTAGGTGGCGGTAGCTAGCTCGATGAGTGCTGACCTTATTGATAAAAGATACATACTTTATTGATCCTGCAAGGGGAAATTATATTTGTTTATATTGATACATTTACAGTACAGGCCAAAAGTTTGGACACACCTTCTCATTCAATGTGTTTCTTTATTTTCATGACTATTTACATTGTAGATTCTCACTGAAGGCATCAAAACTATGAATGAACACATATGGAATTATGTACTTAACAAAAAAGTGTGAAATAACTGAAAACATGTCTTATATTTTAGATTCTTCAAAGTAGCCACCCTTTGCTTTTTTGATAACGCTGCAAACCCTTCTGTGTTCTCTCAATGAGCTTCATGAGGTAGTCACCTGAAATGGTTTTCACTTCACAGGTGTGCCTTGTCAGGGTTAATTAGTGGAATTATTTCCCTTATTAATAAAAAAGCAAAGGGTGGCTACTTTGAAGAATCTAAAACATAAGACATGTTTTCAGTTATTTCACACTTTTTTGTTAAGTACATAATTCCGTATGTGTTCATTCATAGTTTTGATGCCTTCAGTGAGAATCTACAATGTAAATAGTCATGAAAATAAAAAGGAAATGCATTGAATGAGAAGGTGTTTTGGCCTGTACTGTATGTAGATAGAATTAGAGATGCAGGTAGACCGTTAGAACAAGTGACAATGCTAACAACGAAAAAGGATAAATATTTGAAAAGGAAAAATACCGACCCTTGACATAATACTGATCAAAGTCCCTCCAGACCTAACCCTAATGAAGATCCCACTAAACAAAAGAACAAAATATAGCAAAAACGGTGAGCTTAAGGCAATACAGTGACACTTATCTGTAATTTCGATTTTCTTTCACTGGGGGTCCTGCATCACCAACTCCATTGGGCTTAGTATGTACTATTTGTTAGTATTTTGTTTATTTGCGTGATCATACCAAAAAACAGGTGACTTTGATGAGGAAGACCACGGAGGTGTCTGACAGAGATCTTCAAGCTAGCAAGCTAACTAGTAGCTGAACTTGTGGCCAGTCAAAAAAGCCACACACTGTAGCAGAGACATTAATATTGCCGGTCTGCAAAGCCATTGTGAACAGGATGCTAGGTTTCGCACTGAGTGAATATAACTTTAAGTCCCTATAATATTATGTACTATGAAAGGCTACTATGTTTCTTTTTGTAGCATTTGAGATGGTGAGAATTTTCCATTTAAAAAGTGTGCCGTGGCACAGAAAAGGTTAAAAACATTGATATAGCCCAAAAACGCTAATACACGCTGTTTCTTTCCTCTATTTCAACAAGCCCACACAGCATTGATTATGCACCATTATCAAGCAAGTCCTTTTACAACATTCAACATTCATCAGGTTCCATAGTGTTGTTACTTTTTATTCTACTACTAGCTTTTAATTGGAAAGTTGAAGCTAGTTAGCACTGATCAAACTCACAGTTTCACAGATATTGCACCAATCAAATTGCATTTGCAGACCAAAAATTCACTCCTCCTCTGCAACACTAATGCAGGGGACATTATCACATTAAAAATTAAAAAAATCTATTCTGGTCATTCCAGTTTTTGGACAAAGACGTAAACCAGTAAAAAAATATCACAAGGGATTTATTTATACAGATTTCCCTGTCTTTCTTTGTTTTTCCTTTTCCTTTTTTTTTTTTTTTTTTTTTTTTTACTGATCTCAGTCCTACTTTAATTGACTTCCATTTTTCATTGTCACCAGGACTTAAGTCTATCTTTGTCATGATCATGATGTAAAATCCCTGCTATACATCACTATTGCACCATTGTATTTGTGTGGCATTTCCATGTGTAAGGATAAAATGGGCAAAGGTCTGTGATAAATTCCATCCTGTCAAGTGTTGATTTACAGGTCAGGTCTATGCATCTGTGGGTGAATGTGTGCATGAGCGCATGTGCCGGAGTGTTAAGTGTGTGAAAATGCCTGTGGTAATTTTTCATCTCTTAGATTAGTTTGTGTGCGTGTGTGTGTGTTTATGTGTTTATTACAGCCTGCATGCAGGAGTGTGAGAATATTTCCTCCTGGCCTGGTTACCTTTAATCTTTGATTGCCATGCAGCAGTTTTCCAAAATCCTCTAACGGTTGAGTGATTTAGTGTTATTATTTGCCTGCTGTGTTCTGTCCGAGCGCAGGGCTAACTGCCACCAAGAAGTGTTAATTACTTAATTATGGAGATAAGAAATTGGTAAGGAACAGAATCTGCATTGATTAAAGCAGAGTCTGAGAAGACTTTTCTCTTTATCTCTCTCTCTCTCTCTCTCTCTCTCTCTCATTGGAATTCAGTTTTAGTTCATGCCTCGTCCATATAAACACACTCAAACACATCCACACATTTGAACTTGTTGTTTTAACCTCAGATCTCTATCTCTGCTTGCAGAGTACATCTCTTTTTGTCTTTTGTCTCTGGCCATTAACATTCAATTGGAAGTGCATGAATAGCAACCGTAGATTCATCATGTTTTTTTTTTCTTCTCCCTTTCTCTTCCCTCATGAATTATGGAGCACCTCCCCCGGTACATTTAGTTCAAACCGCTAGTAAATTAAATGCAGTGTGCCGCCATGCCACACAGGAGCAAACGGGCCAAGCAGGGATATATTGGCCTGCGCTGTTGTGGCCAAAACATTTATATACCCCCCAGTGTTTCCAGGCACAAAAAAAACTCTCAGAAAAGCTACAAGAAGGCATTTGTATTTAAAAACATAATTTCTTCCCCCTTTTATTCTATAAATCGCTCACAAAAAAAAAAAAAAAAAAAAAAAAAGATATTAAAGCTTTCAACTGCCAAGTAGGTCTATTCAACATGACTGATCATGAAGTCATTTAGGAGTGAGGTAGGCATGATAATAGTGAAATAATTCAACACATGCCATTATGTAACTAAAGTATTCGACCCCAAGGCAAAAGAGAAGTTATTATTGACTTTTAAATGCTGCATTCCAGACATAGGTATCCACCTCAGCTTGTGGTGCACAGCCTTCACTCTGCTCCATATTTCTCTCCTGAAGCAGCCATGAATGGGGGTGCCCGTCCCCTTTTTGCCCCCTGATTTATAGTGCTATGGTAGTAAAATGGCAGACTAGGATAACATGGGTGGTAATAAATGGCTATAAGACAGCGACTAGCAGATGTTAATGCTGCTGCCATTAGACTGAAAAATGAAGGGCGCCAGTGACTTCGTCAGATTTATACATTTTCTCTATGCCATGCATTAGTGCATGTCATGCTAAAGTGGCAATCCATATCTGAGCATTAATCGTCCGCTGTGCAATTTGGCCGCATCCAAAATATTATGCAGGAATGTTTGAATGAGCCAGGCCTGTATTTATCAAGAATCTACAAATCACTCTTAGGAAGAACTAAAATCACTCCTTCCTTGTAATGCGATTACTTTTTTCAGTCACAAGTAGGGCAAAGGTAAGGAATTACTATGTGAAATAGTTACTTTGACATTTTTTGCTTGTACGCGGTGTAATTGGGAGTTTACCACCATGCTTATGGTTACACGCTCCGCCTTGTTTTTTCTTCTCCCTCTCTGCTCTTCTCGAGTAGTCTATATCGACGACGTTTCATTTACGGGATGTCCTTCCCGGATGTCCTTCATTTTCAGCAGAATATCCCTCACCTCCCGTTTTCTTTGTGTTGGCATTCTAAACTCCTGTCGATTTGCGAAAAATATCCTCTGAGCTAGTACCGACAACCAAATTATATCTATCTTTTATCTTTTTATCAACAGCCATTTTAATTCTAGAGCTCGCCTCCCTACGTACACGTTCCACCAGAACAAGTTCCTTCCCGAGGCTATTTTGCAGCGGCAACGTATCTTTGTCCGGCGCTTATCGGCGTGACGATTGTGATTGGTTTAAAGAAATGCCAATAAACCACAGCATGGTTTTTTTTTCCCATCCCGGTATGCTGTGTGGACTAGCCAGACCCTCCTCTGCAGCGCTGTAGAGGAAGGTCTGGCAATGCGAGACTACTTCTCAGGTGATCCTGATTTTGATCATTATTGGATGGTCCGGCCCCCTGTACTGAAGACAAGGATCTGCCTCTGTCAGACTGAAGCAGCCCTTTCACCAGTGTGTTTATTTCTTTTCTATTGCATTTATTTCTTTAAGGATGGAGGTCCGGTCTAGTTTTCGTGGCTTTGTTCCTTGTTTGTTTATACACTTTTTGATAGTTTGGGGTGGGGGGAGTTCTGGGTCTGACCGCCCTTTGTGGGTTGGCCCAGGCTTCTTTCCTTCCTTTTGTTCTATTTGGCCAGACCTGTAGACTCTTAGCCTGACAAGCCAGACCCACATCCAGATGTAGGGTCTGGGAACTCACCATTGACGGAGCTCGATCCGAGGGGCGGGATAAATGGTTGTCTTTCAAATTCCCTCTGCACGTAATAGGATAGCGCTACAACCAGGCAGAGCAGCGAAGAAGGTAGCAGAGCTAGTTGATAGATTAAACTTTTGCCGTATCCGGTCGGCAAAACTCCGAACACATCTTCCTTTTTTAAGAATGATTTCTGTGCCGTTCTTTTATCAAAGAAAAGCTTAACTCCAAGTCTTCCAGAAGTCCGCTGTTCCCAGCAGCAGCAGCAGCAGCCATAAGCCCCGCCCACCGACTCTATACACAAAGTGATTGGCCTGACCAAAATGTGGTTTTTGCAGCTTGAAAGTCAACGGAGAGTGCCTAGACCCCCCCTGGCTGCCAAATAAATTTGCTGCCACTAGGGGGAGTCTAGATTTCTAGGCTAGTAGACTCCCATAGTTTTGGTTAAATCCTTGTTAGATGATTGCTGTAAATAAAATGAATTTACTTTAACTAATCCTCGTGTACGATGTCCTTTAATATGTTCTTTTGTTGTGGCCGTAACATATTAATATTTACCAATTTACCATCTGCAAAGTATTCTGTACATAACACTGGCAAGACAACGACATAATTTAAAAAATAAATATATGCACAAACTAAAATAGTCATTTATATCTTGACACACTGTTTTCTAATGGGAATACAAGCCGCTTTTATTCCTAGTCCTAAAAGTAGGACAAGAAATACATCACTGACCATTTTTGACCAGTTAGAGTATGGTCCTACTCTGAGACGCTTGATAAAAATGAGCTTTTTAAAACCAGTTCATGAGGAAAAAATGGGTTTTCATCATAAATACAAAATAACATAATTTGTGTTTAACAAAATGTCTACTGGTCATCTGTCCATGCTGTGCCCTTTGCCCCTTATTCATCAGTGGTCTTGCACGGTGGTGGTGGTGGTTTGGGGGAATAAAGAGACAGCTCAGCGGCGCTAATGAAAAAAAGGATGGGACATGTAGGTTTGCTTTACATGGCTAAGGACCATTAGTGGCTTCACCGAGCATGGCCAACAAATACCGTCCAGTCACCTCCCTCCTTTCTCATTTCCAGATGACTGGGCCCAAATTCTTATTCAGCGTTGCAGAGGACACAGAGGACCAATAGCTGTTAAGGGATGGGAAGAGCTGTAATTACGAAGGGATTGTCTCAAGTTCAATAGGCTTTGTACACACCATTTCATGCTAAACGGATATACGAGGTGAATTACAAGAAGCCTTTTAAACTACACAGTGCAAAGAAAAACTCACAGCTTCCTGATGTTAAGTTGGACTCATAATTGAGTCGTGACATCTTAACTGCAGTGAAGTGTGGCCAGAGTCATCATCTCCAGACTTTGTAAAAGGCAGTGTATATCTGAGAGCATCTGCATTTCAATCTGAACAGCAAAGGAAGACTCAGAGATGCTCTGATGTTAAGAAAACAAAGTCTGCACCAATATCTTTAATGATGAATGAAAACAGTGTTTTCTTTCAAACAGGCTTTTCATAGGGCAGATATGGCAGTCGGACAATCTTTATGCATTGATTAAAGGCTGTCGATGATGGGGAAAAAAGGCTGGATAACATTTGTAAAAATGGTCTTTGAGAGATGACTATGAAAGCAGATGTTGGCCTTTCATCTCTGCATCTGCGTGAGCCCATTACGGAGTTTCTGTGAAAAATAATGACTGTGCCTTCCAGGATGATGAGCACTTTTTAAGTGGACCTCATTCTTTATGACCTATATCCATTGTCTTACCCTGTCAGCATTGGAAATAGCAAAGCCATTCATGTCCCATATCAAATACAGAGTCAGGGATATTTTTTGCCATAAAGTACACATGCCACTACACATGCCTAGTGAATATGTGCCTCCTATGAATTGTTGGATTTGCATGAATATTTATGGAATCATAGTGGGAGTTACAGCATGTGAGGTAATTACATTACAGATAGAGGGAATGGATGTGAGTCATAGCATATTTTATATTCTTGTGTACAAATTGGCCATTGTAGTAGAGATATAAAAAGCCTCCTTGAATTAATGGCTTCAAAATTAGCTTGGTAAGCAAAGAAAAGGATTTACTTTGAACCAAGTGAACCATGTATGAGGCTGCATTTCAGTTTTTTTGGAGCCACGTTCCACTTTGTTGTCGTATAAAAAGGCAAAGAAGCTTCCAATGCTGCATTCTCATAAAATACCATCCTTTGTGCAATTTGACAGGATAATGTTGCATTTGTGTGGATCACTACAGATGATACTCATACGAGAGGGAAATCATCGCTGCAAACTTCCCTCTAATGCGCCCATTACTTTATAATGACGCCAAGTGTTCAATTTCACAGTGGTGGCATGAATTTGTAATTACCACATATAGATTTCCCAGTGTTTCCTGATTGCAGGAGAAACATACTGTATTCACTACCGCCCCGGGTCCAATAACCAGATGTGGAATAGTCTCCAGCTTGCCAGCAGCATCCCTCCCAAATGAGCCTCAGTCGGCTCCGATGGGAAGTGTTTTCCAGTTAGCTATCTTGCAGCAATCAATACTCCACCTCCTCCCATAGTGTTCAGAGAAACCCAAACTTCTAATGAGGGACTTTTGTAGCCATGTTCCCCAAGCCCCGTGATGCATGCGGTCAATATCAGAGAGGATCTGCTGGATGAACTCAAAAGGCAAGAGAGAGAGAGAGACAGAGAAAGAGGATGGCACTGTTCAATAATAAGCACTAACAGTCTGGCAGGCTGGACCTGACCCAGATACAGTTTACCTCAAACTGTTTCGCTATGCTATCTCTGATTTTTTTTTTTTTTTTTTTTTTTTTCTTGTTTGATAAAGGGCCTGATGTTTTCTTAATCCACGCTGAAGGATGAAGCACATTATACAGGGCCCGAGTTTGTCAAATGCAGATTCGATTTTTTGAAAGGTTAATGGCTACGCTTGCAAAAATCCAAGGCAAAATGTTTAGGAGGGAGCCTTTCTGATCACAAATAGGCCAATATTTGTGGTCCAGGTTTGGATGTTTCCTGATGACCTTTGTCAGAAAAGAGCTGATTAAACAGACGGTGAAGTCGTTGCGATAGGCAGACAATGCAGTTTTTGAATAGATGAAGGCCAACTCCATAACTCTTGTTTGTGCAAAAACTTTCCCATGCATGTCTAGCTTCCAGCTAGTTCAGACTAATCAAATCTAAAAGAAAATGGCAACAAAATGCATGATTTCATGGTGATGAAATACATACAGATGTTGTCTTATAGAATGCAAGACTAAGAATCTACAAACATGCTAGCAGCTCTGAAGCTGTTCTGATATATTATAAATATATATAAGTATATATATTGTATGTGTGAGCTAACTGCTAATGTAACATGCAAACATGCTCACAATGACAATGCTATAACATGCTGATGATTGGTGGGTAACATTTTTACCATGGTCACCTTCTTATGCTGCTTTTCCACTGCATGACTCACTCTTTTTTGGTTTTCCATGAACGAAAGTTGTAGATAGTACCTTGTACCTGAGTTGATACTAGAAAATGGAGTTAAAACACTGCAGACCATTAATTGGTTGGAGTAAATGGCCACTAGTGTGACACAGGACATCCTGCACCCACAATTTTTAAAAATGTTGGCATGTTAGCATATTAACATTTGGTCATAAAACAAAGAATCGGAAAAAATATGATTTTGACCTAATGGTGGCGCTTAGGATTGGAACAGTTCCAAGTAAAAAATCTGAAGTTTTCGGTCCGCTAGACACAGTTTTAGCCTCACAGATTTTAATCAAAAAGGCTTGGGCATAAGCTATACAAAAATAACAAAGCTGCATACTTGCACTAATTACAAAAACTCTATTCTTGTAATAAAGATTTGAAAATGAAGAAGTGTTTATGTTCCCTATGTTCTTGGCCAAAATTTTGTAAGGCACACAGTTAAAATTTTTGGGCCAAATAATTAAATGAAAATTATGTTGAAATTGGCAATGCCCAATAATGGGTTAAATTCACAAAGGGTCAGATTCAGAGGTTTTAACTTCCGCTTTACTAATTGATATTTTCACAATAGTGGTCTTTTTATAAATTTTTCTATAAATGATGGCACATTACACTATTTAGATTAATGGATGTAGAATAAAAACACAGTTGTTACTAGCTGCATCTCTAGCCTGTTTGTCAAGAAAGTTGGCCAATTAATGAAAGCAAAATGCACACTGTCACCAACTAATAGAGATTAACTCAGTGCACCTCAGAGTGTCCTTTTCCACAGGACAAATGAGGAATTAACAGCTGCTTCAAACAAGGTTCCCCATCGTTGTAAATGTTAAGCTGAGTTTAATGCAGCCAGGTTGATACATTTTGCAGGTCTTAACGTATTAAAAAGAGATTTAAATGAGCTTCGTTGATCAAACTGCTGGAAGCCTTTGTTCTCCAGCCCATGATTTATTCAGAGACACTACACTCCGGACCGTCACTATTTTCTCTCTGTCGTGTTACGGGAGTGGGTTCGTCGATAGGGTTCATTTGTGTTGAGAAATGCCATCTGGCTCAGGCAGCGAAAGCTTTGTCAGAAAGAGATGAGAGGGAGGGGGTGGCCACAGGGGAGATATAATATGTGTGTGTAGGTGCAGTGCCTATCTATTGACCTCAGAGGGCTGGAAATGGACTACGGACAAATTAGAATGTTTCAAAAGCATCAGTTACCTCTCGGGAAGAGCAATATCCAGGAAAATATGCTCAGTTCTTTGAAAATGAATTGCAGGGTCAGCCTATTGCTTGAGATATACTGCTACTTATACACAAAGATATAAAAACAAATTCAGAATGTTATACAGTGTCAGATTCATACACAAAGTAATTGTACAGATAGCTGAATAAGGTGGATAGTCTGTGCCACAATTCAAGCCCTTTAAAAACTCCTATGTGACACATATACAGTACATCACTCTCCTGCCGGTCTCCAATGCAATAGATGATGTAAGGTAGCTTCTTTTTTCTTCCCGTTTCCGTTATTACTCTTTGCTTGGCTGCCTGCCAATGGTTCGTGTAAACCACAGTTGTCCTTGCTGATGTACTTTGCTATTTGGTGTACAAACAAAAGTGACAAATCCCCTCAAGTCCAAAAAGGGCCATTATCTACTGCTGCTTATGCGGCGCAGCATCCGTCTTTTTACGACCACATTATGTGTACTCACATGAAGCATGTTTGACTGAGGAATGATGAATGGTATTCCATATGAAATAGATGTGCCAAAATGTGGCAAGGACAAACACACCGGTGCCTGGTATTGAAAATTTGAATCATTAATGTCAGGCTGTGTTCATGCAGCATTACGATCCATCACATGTCCTCTGGGACTCATTGATTATGAAAACAAGATTATTGGTATCGGAACAGCAATGTACACTATACCACGCCTAATTACAGAAGCCATACAATGACTGTGAAAGGAAACTGGGATTTTACACTTTCTAAGCACCAGAGGTGGAAACAGTACAAAAACATTCTACTTAACTAAATGTACTATTACTTTGGTGAACTACCAAGTAAAGTACAGGAAGTACAAGTAAAATGATGATTGATTGATTGGTTGATCAATTGATTGATTTTTGTTAGCTGGAGCAGACAAATGCACTGTTTATTCAATTCCTTAAAGCTATAGTGCGTAGTTTCTGTCTCCCCCCATGAGGAATTCTAAATAATGACAACAAAATGTTGGCGCGTCCACATGATACAAGCCTTCTGTCATGGCGCACAGCCCCCCCCTTCTTCCATGCAGTAACTAGTAGCCAAGGAGGACACGGAGGATTAAAAAAACATGATGGACTCTTCAGAAGAGGTCATTATCTTCACTCGAGCTTCTGCGCATGAAAGTCGCCGGACGCCACAATCTCGTGAACATAGCCATACTGAGAAATACAGAGAGAGTCGTGTGGAGTCTTAGTCTTAATTTGCTTTTTACCAACTCATTTGGCAACGGCTTGAATGTAATGGACATTTATTAATATCAAAAAGCACAAAAGCTTTAATATTTTATTTTATTTTACTATAGATAGACGGAAAGGAAGAAGATAGATGGAAAAGAAAGAGGGGAAAAAAACAACATGTAAATGTGTGTATATGCACGTATGTATGCATCTGTGCCTGTGTATGCATGGATATATGTGAGCTGTAGGTAAGTAGATATACGGTGTACGTGTATGTAAAGAAGAATTGTGTTGAATTGTTTTGTATTTAACTAAATCATTAAAATAGAGAAAGGGGGTAGGACTAGAAAAGTTTGTTTATGAATTTCTTCCTACTCCTTTTAGAACATGGGAATTTCTTATTTCAATTACTTATAATAATTTTGGTAGATTGTGCTGAGAAGTACATGTCCTTATTTATCTGTCATTTTAATTTTATATATGTATGTATATATATATATATATATATATATATATATATATTTTTTTTACATGTTCAAATAAACTACAGCTACAAAAGAAAAAAATCTTATTTATGCTTATTATACCCTACTTATTTAATTAAACCACAGTCTTTTGCAATTTGATAAGGGCACAGAGCCAAAAAGGTAAAAAAAAAAGCAAACAAAAACCTTAAAAAAGCAAAAAATAAATAAATAAAAAATGCACACACACACACACACAAGTGATACTTTGCCAAAACAACATTAGAGAGCTTTATTTATTTTTTACTCCGTAACAGATGTGATTTAAAATGTAGCAAAGTACAATACTTCAAACAAAACATACTAAAGTAAAAGTAACAATTACAGAAAAACTACTCTAAAAAGTAAAAGTACACAAAATAACTACTCAGTTACAGTAACGTGAGTAATTGTAAGTCTTTACTTTCCACCTCTGCTACGGGCATTACATAGTTTGTATATGGTCCATGTGTGGAAACAGTGAAGTCAATGCTGGTTACATTTATAAAGAACACAGAGAGGCAGTACTTTTGGCTGGCAGTGTAAACATATCCACATGAAAATTCATTCTGGCAGTTGCTTACATTACCATCTGTAAACAAAGGGCATAAATCATGGGGATATTGAATGGTTAATTGCTTTTCAGCTAAGTTACATTAAGGGGAATGTGCTCTAGAACTAAATACCATGTCCTTGGGTCACATTGCTAAATTTGGAAATACATGTTTCTTTAGGAGACCAAGTCAGGCGTATGAGAACATCATATTTCCTTTTGACCACCCCTCCTGTTTTTATCTTTCTTTCCTCATGAGTGATACCGTGTCTTCTGCCTGTCTGCACAGGTTAGCGGAAAGTTGAGACTGAGTTCAATCAATGCTCCGAATTACCAGACGAAGGACGATGGAGCAGCCCATTACGATGGCTGACCCACTTAGGGTCTGGTCATAAGAGCGCCAAACATAGTGTTTTTCTAGCCAGCCTTGGAAAGTCATGTTTTTAGAGTAATACAAGTTTTTCTCATTACTGACCTGTCTGGCTAAGGGAAGGCTGAGTATCAAGCATTAGCCATGGAAAAACTTAATATCAACTGGATCAAAATGCTGCCAGAGCATCATATTAATTTCATTACTGTACATCATGGCCTTTCCAATGCTATTTTTCCATTCTCATGTTGAACTAAAACTGTCATACGATACATGTATGACATGAATCATGTAAAAACTATAAAAATGATGAACTCCATGAACCTTGTGTCAAGCTCTAAGCTCCCTGTTGTGGTTTCTTATGAAATCAGGCATAGACGTTGAAGGATGAACCTGGGTTGATGGCAGAGTTGTATAAGTAAAGAGGGGCCTATATTAGCGTGTACATGATGCGTGACAGAGGCAAATTATTGTATCAATAGGGGTGGAATGACCGATCCCTAAACCCCACAGTGGTGATACATTAAAGAGAGTTTGGATTTGGATTTCTTTTTTACCCTCTCCAAAACGAAAAAAGGCCAGAGCAAAAGTTTAAAGCTTTAGTGCGTAACTTTTTGATATTAATGAAGGTCGGTTACATTCAAGCCACTGCCAAATGAGTTGATACAAAGCTAATTAAGACTGTCAGCTCCACACGACTCTCTGTATTTCTCAGTATGGCTATGAGACTTTCGGGTGCAGAAACTTGATTGAAGATAATGACCTGTTCTGAAGAGTCCATCATGTTTTCTTAATCTTCCATGTCCTCCTTGGCTACTAGCAAATGCGTGGAGGGGGGGCTGTGTGCGGTCACGGAAGGCTTGTATCATGTGGACACGCCGACAGTGTTGTTGTCATTACTTAGAATTCCTCTCGGGGGCGGCAGAAACTACGTACTATAGCTTTAAGGAATGGAATTAACAGTGCATTTGTCTGCTCCAGCTAACAAGCTAATATACAGTATATACTGTCCTGCTCTATTGGATTTGGGGAAATTCACACTCCAGTCAGAGTTACGTGTACCTATCACAGTAGTTAGACCTCATCTTAAAAGTCTTTTCTATTGCAAGGACAAAAGTTAATCAATCTTTTAGCTCACAGCTCAATCAAGGAGAGTACTTACAGGTGTGCCTGATTAGATCCTCTCAGCAGGGAGGGGCTGGGCACTCCTAAGGTGTAGAACAATAGGTAAGATAGTTCTGCAGTGAATTACATTTTTATAATATTTGGGATCATTATTGTTATGGGTGCCCATACACACATATAATAGTGATGTCAGAAGTAAGCGATCTATGTAAATCTAAATGTATTTTCTGGATCCAGAGTGTTAATGTTGCTTTTTCAGTTTAGCTCCCCCTATGCTTACCTGTGCCGGTGGTAGGTTCCACTTAGGAGACAATAAAGTGCTTTCAGGAGAAGGGGAGAAAGAGTTCTCACCCTCAAGAACTCATGAAACTAATGTTAGCTTAATTAGCTAGTTAGCTACGGTTCAAAAAAATGCTGGTCACCAGCTAGAAATGAGAAGCGAAAAAAGAAAAGAAAATTGCATTTGATTTTATATAGTAAATCTGCCACAGCTTGCTTTGTCAAATTCATTGTAGTTAGATTAGCAAACTGCATATGTGCCATGCGAGAACATTAAGCTTCACAGGGATAGCGGGACGGGTCTTTGCCTGCTTGGATTACAAAACCGAGGCACATTGTGTTGCCTGTCAACATAATATTGTCAGGAAATGTATTACTCTGAATGAAAATGTGCAATGTTCATCTTTAAACTTGGTGATGCTTGAAGATGCTCCACCACCACCTCCAGTGAGAGTTTGTGTACCAGACAGTCATTAGAAAACACTGAGCTCGGGATTAAAAAACTGGCACTGCAAGCTTCTTCAACTTTCTTTCACACACACCTACACTTACACGTACGTGCTCACCCTCCACCAATAATGTAATAATGACAAATGCAGTAAGATGAGAGGCAGTGAAGTGATGTAACCAGGTCAAGTAAAGTTGAGATGGCGTGCGTCACTAAGATGACAAGTTGGTACATGCTGAGCCTGGTGACTGAAATCTGATAATTTGATTAAGCAGCTGACGGACAGACTGGTAGGATGATGCTAAGTTGAACACGATTGATACAAATGAGCAGAAAGTGTGAAAACTCATTCACCGTATCCTTGGATACTGTTATAAGCTGACATAAGGGAGATGTTTAGACACTATGGGTTTTTGAAAATGATGAAGGCCATTGATGCAATGGCAGTGTTTCAGTTTACATTTCATGGTACCAGTTTTCCCACTTGTTTTGAAAAATCCCCACACTTCTATTTCATAATGAATGAAAAAGTGAGGCAGGGCTAGAATTGCACCCTGAGGCTAATGGGTATCCAGTGTGAAGACATCTGCATTAGGGCACGTAGAGTACAGGACTAGCTGCTATGTGTGTAAAGGGGGATTGCAGGGCTTCATTAAGCTACAATCTGAGAAAAATAAAACCTCAGGCCATAACCGAAACAATTTGATCCTGGGGGATCATTGATTTTCATCCAAAATGAATTGATGCTCAAAGACGTCATGAACTCTGAAACACGTGTGCAGGCATCTGCACTACGTCAAGGCTTTGTCAATATACTTTCCCAGCACAGCAGCATATGCTCTTATTAGCAAGGTTAATTATGTTATTTTTCATATTAAATACAGAAGTGGTATTTATTATGATGAGATGTTCTAGGTAGCTAAAAAAAAAAGAAAAAAAAAACACAGGATATTGTTTAAGAATACAATTTGACTCTACAGGAGCAGTTGTCATACAATTTTAATTCCACCCTATATTGTTTGTATTAGGTATAGAGCAGTGCTTTCCTTGAGGGCATGTTCTATGAAACCAGTCCTTGTAAGTCATTCAGTGAGAAGCTTACTCATTCATATGCTAATGTTATGGGTTAATATTTGTTCCTCTGATTTGCAATAACCCAAAGTCCACCTCCTCTAATACGCACAATGAATAATGCACAGTGCTTATACAATGTTTAGAAATGCATATCTTTGGAGATGAAAATCCCGGCCAACCTTGGGTGAGTTAATGGGAAAAGACTATTTTTCCCTGGAGGATGTAAAAGAGGCTCAGCAAAGTCCAGTGAACACTCCAGCCCCTCTGGTATGAGAGCTTAAGATCAATGCTAAAAGCTTAGCCCTTGTGCTGAATTTTTTTTTTTATCATAAAATACGGGACGTCGAAATAAGCATTGAAAATGCGTAGAAGAAAAACTTTACAATTTAAAACGTTGGAAAAAGCAAAAACGTCGAAAAAAACAGGAAGACAACACAAGGGTTAAGTTAGTGTGTTTGAGGCTGCAGCTTTACAGCTTTAGTGCGTAACTTTTGTTATATTAATGAACGTCTGTTACATTCAAGCCATTGCCAATGAGTTAAAACAAAGTTAATTAAGAATATCAGCTTCACAAAACACTATCTGTATTTCCCAGTATGACTATGTTTAGAACATGGTGTCATCCGGCGACTTTCACATGCAGAAACTAGAGTGAAGATAATGACCTCTTCTGAAAAGTCCATGTTTTTTTAATCCTCCGTGTCCTCCTTGGCTACTAGCAACTGCGTGGAGGAGGGGCTGGTGGTGCGTGCGCAATTTACTGAAGGCTTGTGTCATGTGGATAGCCTAGAAATCTAGACGCACCCTAGCGGCAGCAAATGTAATTTGCAGCCAGGGTCGTCTAGCAACTCTCCGTTGGCTCGCGAGCTGGAAAAACCAAACTCTAGTCAGGCCAATCACATTGTGTATAGAGTCGGTGGGTGGGCTTATGAAGATGGCTGCTGCTGCTGCTGCAGCGGTCTTTCGAATTGGCTTTGGCTGTGACTCTGGAAGACTTGAAGTTAAGCTTTTCTTTGAGAAAAGAACAAAGAATGGCGCTGATATCATTCTTAACAAAGGAAGATGTATTCGGAGTTTTGCCGACCGGATACAGCAAAAGTTTAATCTATCAGCTAGCGTTGCTCTGGGTGGTTGTAGCAACTTCTGCACGCTATCCTATTGCGTGCAGAGGGAATTTGAAAGACAACCGTTTATCCCGCCCCTCGGATTGAGCTCTGCCAATGGTGAGTTCCCAGACCCAACATCTTGATGTGGGTCTGGCTTGTCAGGCTATCATGTGGATGCATTAACAGTGGTGTTGTCATTACTTTGAATTCCTCATGGGGCCAACAGAAACTACCCCCTATAGCTTTAAGGATTACATTTCAGTCATGTTAAAGACTTGGATGTGTTTTTGTGTGTATTTTTTTTTTTAACTTTGCTACTAATTGCAAAAAAAAGCAAACTTCACATCTGAAAGATCAGCTGTCAATCAAGTGTAAGTGTGTCTGTAAATGTTGCTTATTTCTCTGCCTTCTCTTAGCCACACTGTTTTTTTTTACTTTTCATGCTCACTGCCAAGCTCCTCATCTGTTTATCCTAAGCAAACCGCCATCAGTGGTGATATAAACATAAAATGCATGTAGATGGGTTTCAGGCCATGAAGTGCTTAAAAAGTTATTAGGAGAATTTTAAAATCAATTCTGTCAGGAAGGCGGTGGGGGGATGATTTTGTCCAACACTAGCAGCTGAGTTCTGGACAGTCTGGAGCCAATTGAAAGATTTTGATCGAGACCATTGAAAAAAACTACATAATACCCATTTGATGATGTGCTGAGGGCAAATTACAAGTATTACTGTTTGAGATAAGTTTAAGCAGCTTTTTTATTTTATATTTTCAGAAAACTGAAGTGGGGAAGGTACAGCTTTGTTACCTTGTACGCAGGGCTTGACATTAACTTTTTTGCTCACCAGTCACTGTGGCTACTGGTTTTCCAATAGCTACTAGCCACTCAGCATCTTCACTAGCCGCTATTTTGTGGGAAATTACCTATTATTTGAATAAAGTTGACTGTGGTTTGCTACAATTAACTTGAAGAATCAGATTTACAGCCCTTTTTAAAAGTAAAGGGGCACTGTAAACACCTAAATCAAGACTACATAAAATATAATACTGCGGCCATCGAATATTCAGCTCAGATAATGTGTGTAAAGATCCTTTTTGTATGAAAACATGCAACCAAATAAGACACACGTCCTGCTAAATTGTCCTCCTGCGCGCTCTCTGTACTTCTTCTACAAACCTATACCTAACAGACGCAACTGTTGCCTCGGCTTGCCATGTTGTGGACGCACGCCGAACGGAGCTCAGGGGGATATTTTAAGGAGTCCCGGCAGCTTGTTGGTCTGGTGTGCCGTACAGGGCACTGTACTCCGGCGGTGGGCTGCACACTGGGTCACAGCTGTGTTCCTGTGTCTAGCAGTGGCACAGTAGGTTACTCCAGCCACCAGTGTGATTAAAGTGGCTAGTGAGAGAGACTGTGTTACCCGCCACTGCCGAAATCTACCTGCATTTTTTTCAGGTTGGCGGGTGCTACGGCAGCTGGGTTCTCGCCAGGGTTGTAGTCAAGTCCACCTTTATCGAGTCCAAGACAAGTCCAACACCAGGACCAGTCAAGATCGATTGCAAAGAGGTTCAAGTCCAAGTCGAGACCGAGTCCAAATGAGACAGTGAATACCAAGACAGAAAGAATCCTCTTCAAGACCACTTACTGAGAGAGTAACGCACTATAGGAAACACTATAGTAACACTATAGTAGCACTATAGTTACACACTATAAATCAAATTAAGCCATATTATTTATTTAAAATACAAAATGGAAATGTTCCCATTCTTGAACTTATTACATGTCCTGAAGAATTCATAGTCAGGCTTCAAGTAATGCACTTGTGTCCGAACCACCAGTGGTTGGACCAATCAGCATCCTATGAGGAGTTACAGGCAGCTACGGCCTTGGTTTGGTGTGTGTGTGTGTGTGTGACGACACAGAGAGGCGACAAAACAATAGCGGGTCCTAAAGAGGTTGGCGTAGCCGTAGATGCTGCAGCATGACTGATATCACAACTAATGAATAGTTCTTCATTGAAAGAAGAGCAATGAACCGTACTATTACATTTGAAATAAGTACCTAGTGTGAAATTTATAAGTTTGTTGGGTGATTGGCTGTTAGTTAATTTTACATTCTTTTTGATTACTTCACTGAGTTAATGATTCTAGTTATAGGGTATAGTAGATTGTTTGATTCCTTATGAAGTGCACACCCTTGTTAACAGTTTTTTTTCCATCTTTTTTTTCCTATTTTTCTCTCAGAATTTTCCTTTAAATCATCCTCATAGAGCATGGCACTTTGTTGTACTGTTTTCAAAACCACTACCCTCCCCACCACCACCCTCCAGCTCAGTTCAGATTCACTATCCCTGTTTGAGATGGATGTTTTCATCGCCCCCCCACACACATGTTTACATCACATATACCTCTCTCAGCCAGTGAGAGTTAAGGGAGAGTTTGGCACCAGCTCAGATGCATCAATCCCCCCCACCCCCATTCCCTTCAACACATAACACTCCCTCCTACAAAGAACACATTCCAGCCTCCCCTTGTCGAAATGATACCCATCTGCCCCGGAGCCAAATTCCAGCTATGTTTTCTGTGAACGTAGCGTTCAGCTATAGTGTGCCTCCCTTGAGATGGTCCGGGCCTCCACCTCCCCCCCCACAAGGGCCAAAAAAAAAAAAAAAAAAAACGCTACAAATTATTAAGGGAGCAGAAGTCTCTCTTTTAACCCGTGACAGGTACTGCTGGGCTATTATCAAGATGTTAATGGAAGCTGTGTGACACAACAGGGATTGGGAGGTTTTCAGAGGTCCACATCTTCAGGGTGAATAGGCCTTGTTACATCAGCCATGGTATGACATCATGCATCGCTGAATATTCATTAAGAGACACGATCACTTAGTATCAAAGATCCTCTGAAACAACAAACAGAGATGAAACTGACACCGGAGTCCCTCTGCGAGATACGCTGGTGGATATTTCAATCTAAATGATTCTTTTTGTCTTTTCTTTAGAGGGCTCAATAAAATGAGTGGGGGGAGCTCAGGAGAGAGGATATTTACGAGACACTACATTCCACCCAGCTGTATCAAGCAGGCATGAGAAGATGTCAGAGAGGTTGCCTGAGGCTGCTCTGCTATGGTTCATCCTTATCTGCACAGATGAACCCTTCTGGCTCCGACCTGGCAACCGTCAGCCAGCTCCAACACTGAGCACACAGCCCCTAATGAAAGAAGTGCAGATCAGTAGTAGAAGCACTCACATGCTGCCACCACTCATTAGGGCAGCTTTCTGTGTGGCAACAGGAAGCAATCACTCAAGTTTATGTCCATAAAACCAAAGGACAATTTAAATGTCCTAGTGAATGATCTAGTGTTTTTTTGTCTTCGTTGGTGCACATTTGGTTGCTTGCGTGCAGTTGTGTTAAGTGCTGGTCAGTGGTGGAAAGAATCTGAGAACTTTGACTGTACAATTTTGAGGTATTGGTTCTTTACTTGAGTATTTCCATTTTCTGCTTCACTACTTTTCAGAAGGAAATATTGTACTACTTTTCTTTTTTACAGATTTAGCTACTAGTTTTCTTAATTATGGCTGGAAACATACTGTATGATAAGCTTATAAAATGATCTGTTCAAGATTTAACCATCGGAGGCTCCCAACCTTTGTGGTCTATGAAATCAGATCACTATGAGTTGTAAGCCGTTCCACTAAAGACAGATTTCCCTTCTAAACTTCTCAGGAGGCGATTGTTCAAGGTAAAATTACCCAATGTGTCACAAAAAAGATTAGAGTAGAATTCTCATATGATCATGTTTTCTCTTCTTTTCTATCCCAATAATTATCTCACAACCTTAGGTTGGAAATCATTGGACTAAACTACCAAAACAGGGGTGTCAAACTCATTTTAGTTCATGGGCCACATTCCCCTAATTTAAACTCAAGTGGGCCAGACCAGTAAACTTTATCTGCAGTTTCTCGTCAGCATGATGTTGGCAAACGCAAGTTGCTTATGCTACGACAGCGTTCTACGGCACTTGTAGGAAGAAAAAAATAATGACACGGACCCAGGAGAGAGGGGTAATATTCTGAGATTAAAGTCGTACATTTACGGAAAAAGAAAAATTCTCTGAGATTAAAGTGGTAAATTTGGAATTGGAATGAATTACTTCTCTGCAATTTTCACACTTTGCAAAGTCATCCAATAGGCCTGATTGGACCCTTTGGCGGGCCGGTTCTGGCCCACAGGCCAGATGTTTGACACCCCTGACCTAAACTGTATATAAAACAGTTAAAACTAGCTCCACCTCAAACAAGTAGGATCTTGAATGCAGGACTTTTACTTCTA
Source organism: Perca flavescens (assembly GCF_004354835.1). Classification (NCBI taxonomy): domain Eukaryota; kingdom Metazoa; phylum Chordata; class Actinopteri; order Perciformes; family Percidae; genus Perca; species Perca flavescens. The sequence continues at coordinate 7,119,260 of NC_041352.1, forward strand.
ATTGAGTATTTTACAACAAGGTATTGAACCTTTTACTTAACTGAATAATCTGAATACTTCTTCCACCACTGGTGCTGGTACCATTGTTTATCTGCTTAGTTTTTGGTTATATTTTGTATAAAGTGCTTAATTATAATCATGTTAGCTTGTGAAATTTGACAACTCCATGATAGCATATCATTTAGCATATTTTTACATAGTTTGTCCACATCTCTCATCAGATTTGCAGCTAAGCACAAGCATTGCACCATGTAAGCTCCTGTTCTACGTTATAGGAAAGAGACGATGAAATCATTTCCTGTTATCGCCTCGCTTGTTTGGTTTCCCGGCAACGCAACAGCGACATCGGAGAGGACAACTTCTGAGAGCTGCCTTGATCCTTGAACCTTGTTTCCTAATAACCCTCCTCACGCACTGTAGATGAAATGTTTGATCAACTCCTTACTCATAATGAAACTGCCTGTCAAGCCAGACGCTCTTATTGATTGATATAATGAAACATTTTAGTCTGTCACGGAAGCCTCAGACAAATCAATCCGTCTTGAAGCCCATTAATCATGGATATCTGACAGTGGTTGGGTTTGTCATGATCATATTTGCATCAACAAGCAAATTGGCAGTCAGCATCTTCCCCCTAAACTTTACAGTGTTGGAAAAGACACACAAAGCAATATATTTACACATGCCTTTCATGATCCAATCTATGTTCAATGACGGGGATCTTCACATGTAAAGTCTAATATAGAGGATCCATACTCAGTGTATCAATATTCTCTATCTAGACCCAATGAAGACATTGTAGCGGATCAATGCAATCAGCCTTAAGCCCTGAAATGTTCTATTAACAGTTTCACACAGCCATTTAAATCAGTGGGAGAAGATCGATTCGGACTCATCCAGTGTATGGGTTATGGTTGCTTTTTATGACTGTAATGTTAGTATGAATAACACAGCGACAGTCTATTGAGTGACACTTTAGTTGCTCGAAAACTGTCACCAGAAAGAGTACATGCTGCAGAATGGGGAAAAAATACACATAAACTAAAGAGTAATAGAGGCAAGGGCATAACTTTGGGTTCAACATTGGAGGGGTTGAGATCTCCAACTATCTAGGGATGTCTGCAAAAAAATTTAAAATAAAACCTTGAAAAAAGCGACAAAAACACCAAAAGAAGCAACTGAAACTTTGGAAAAAAAACTCCAGAAAGGCGACAAAAAGGGTACATTTCAAAATAAATTGTCCAAAATATGCAACAAAAACACCAACAAAAAGTGACACAAACATTGAAAACGCAACAAAAACTTCAAGAAAAGCCCAGTTTTGATTATTGGGCGGGGTTGTAACCACCCCATCCACACGCAAATTACGCCTATGAATAGAGTTGATGGAAGGAATAAGCCCGCCCACCGACTCTATACACGATGTGATTGGCCTGACTAGAGTTTGGTTTTTCCAGCTCGCAAGCAAGAGTTGCTAGACGACCCTGGCTGCAAATTACATTTGCTGCCACTAGGGTGCGTCTAGATTTCTAGGCTATCCACATGACACAAGCCTTCAGTAAATTGCGCACGCACCCCCAGCCCCTCCTCCACACAGTTGCTAGTAGCCAAGGAGGACACGGAGGATTAAAAAAACATGGACTTTTCAGAGGAGGTCATTATCTTCATTCTAGTTTCTGCGGTTTTAATGAGGGGACAACAAAAGGTGACATATCTGAGTCCATTAAGTAGAGGCTAGGGTTGAAACTTTTTGGCTTTTTCAGGGATAAATATCTTTTTAAAACTGAAAGGAAATGTCAGTTTCAATGCCAAAAACACTTAAAGCAGCAATCATTAGCTTATTTACAGCAGGAAAGGCCTCTAAAACAACATTTGGACTATCACATTGAATCTTTGTTTATGATAATGAGATTATTTTTGTGATCTCTAATGTCCTTGGAGGATCTTCCATCAAATGAGCAAGAGACCCCATGGCTGACTAAACTAAAACTGATGATTTTGTCAAATGCATTTATCTTACACTTGTGTTAGTAGTTACTTTGCACATTATATTATATAAAACATATGATCATAAGCTTTGATAGATTTTTTTTATCCCAAAGGAAATTTGTCTTGGACCAACTAACAATATCTGCTGTTTACATACATACATAAAATACATAGACTGCTGTATCACTCTGCATGGACATGCTCATGTTGCATGCAGAGACTGCCACTAATAATATTATAATAATAAATTGAATTTATATAGCGCTTTTCATAGACTCAAACAAAATTGCACACTGCCTGTTGTATAACACATCATAATGGTCATCATAATATGTGCAGTAAGGGTAAGTCGCCTCATCAACATTAAAACCTGATAAAAATAAAAGTTAAAATGTACATGTGTGTTTAAGATTAAAAAATATATATATATTTAAAAAAACAGCATTTCAAGGGTTAGGCTAGCTTGCCATTCAGGGCTTTTGATGGACAGGGGGACAAATGAGTTCTTAAAGCGGTTGAGTCTGCACCGAGGGACTCCGAAGCGTCTGCCTGAAGGGAGAAGCTGGTATTCAGGGTGAAGGATATGGGTGGGGTCTGAAATTATCTTCTGGGCCTGCCTGAGGATGGTATTTTCAAAAACAGCCTGGAGTGTGGGATGCTGTCCGACTCCCATGATTTTCATTGCTCTTTGTGTTAGCCGGGTAATCTGTGTTTTCAGCTGAACACTGAGGTTTCCAAACCAGGCTGTCATGCCGTAACGTAGGATGCTCTCTACTATGGCATGGTAGAAGAGGAGCAGCACTTTCTGACACCGAAGACCCAAAGCCTACAGAGAAAGTGTAGCCGCTGTTGGACCCTTGTGCCGACATAATCTACCTGAACACTCCATCAGTTTGTTGTCGATGTGTATGCCTAAGTATTTATAAGAGTCGACCCGGGTTATGGTGTGGTCATGGATGACCACTGGTGAGTGGTCTCCGATAGATTTGGGGTCAAATACCATCTCCTCTGTTTTCTTTACATTAAGGATGAGGAAATGTCTGTCGCACCACTGGACAAAGTTCTGGATCTCAGTTTCACACGCAGCTGTATCTGATGTGTCAGTTATAAGACCCAGGATGGGTCAAGAAAACATGTAATTGTTGATGGTGCTGCATGTACATTCGTTAGTGTACAGGATGGTGAGCTAACACACCCCTGGGGGCGCCAGTACTGATGGTCAGTGTTTCAGACAGGGTCCTGTTGACCCTGACATGCTGGGTACGGTTGGTGAGGAATGACAAATTCATCACCTGGAGTGTATTCAGGAGAACATGAGGCTGTAGGGTGTTAAATGCTGAACTGAAATCTACAAATAACAGTCTTGCATAGGCCCTAGGATTCTCCAGGTGTTTAGTCACTAGGTGCACTCTACTGTTGATAGCATCATCAGTGCTTCTCTGGTGGGTGTATGCGAACTGGAAGGGATCTAGCTGCGGGCCTACATCCAGCCGTAGTTTGCTCACCATGAGCTTCTCCATACACTTCATCACAACAGAGGTTAGAGCAATGGGTCTAAAATCATTATTCTCCTGTGTACCGGGTTTCTTAGGGTGAGCTGTGATGATTGCCTTTTTCCATTGTGTTGGAATTATGTGGAAATCTAAGGACCTCTGGAAAATGGGGTACCAGGCAAGTATCAATTCATCTGTACATGTTTTTAATAGAATAGCAGAGATACCATCTGGATCTGAGGCTTTGCTGCCATTGATTTGCTTAAAGACCTTGTTGACGGATAGAGGGTCAATCTCTAGCCTACCAGCATCATCAATACTAGCAACAATACCATCAAGCACCATATGACATTCAGCAGAGAAATCTAAATTGTCAAACCGCTTGTAAAGACCATTCAGCTCATTTGCTTTTGCCTATTCATCTACAAAGTGTAAAGGTTTATTAGTTTGTTTCATGTTGGTGGTTGTTATCATGGAGTCCCATAGTTTTTTAGAGTTCATAGTTTGGAAGATTTCCTCTATTGCCTCCCTATGGCGTTCCCTGGTTTCTTTCAGCCTCTTATTCAGCTCCTTTTGTACAGTTTTTAGTTGTAGAAGGTTGTTGGTCTTAAATGCCTGCTTTTTTTCTGTTAATACAGTCCTTCACCTCCTTTGTGATGTAAGGTTTGTTGTTCGGATAGCTTTTTATTGTCTTTTTGTGGGATAACAGTGTCCACACAGAATTTTTTGTAATCTGTGGTAACTTCTGTGACATTGTCCAGGTTCGGCTCGTCAGAGAAGGTGTCCCAGTCTGTGCATAGAAAGCAACCTTTCAGTGTTTCTATGCTATCATTTGTCCACGCATTTATAGTTTTAACCATAGATTTACTGCTCTTCTTAAACATAATATAATATAATAATGCAACACTAAAAGTGATTATTCTTCATTTGATACTCTTACATTTATGTACATTTTGCTGAAGATACCTATGTAATTTTATTTAAAGCGGTTATAATCGATATTTTATATTAAAGGTTCCATTTTGTAAAAAGTGAGATTTTCACATATTTTTGGATTATAAAGCAGGCCGAGGTGCTATTTTAAATACTGTGAAAGTATCGAAATGCTTAATCCACGGAGAAATGCACATGACCCGGAAACGCTGACCAATCACAGTAGACAGCTGTTTTGGAAGGGAAGCTTAAAGAGACAGACGCTAAAATGGAGCGTTTCAGACAGCGGGTGAATACAGGTATATTGAGACAGACGGTATGAGAAAAACTATGTGTTTTTTGAACATAAAAGTATGAAAAACAAGCTCTAGTACAAACTCAAAATACAAGTATGGATCTGAAAATGAGCATAATATGGGGCCTTTAAAGTATCAAAATACTAAGTGCATATGAAAAGGGTCGCTTGAAATAATGAACACACAGAGAATTATTGATGTGTTTGTTGTGGATTATGTTTATTGGCAACAATTGGCAACAATTTCTCCAGTAAAGGAAATTTTGCATTAATTTCGGAAAGTTGTTGGGATAGATGGTGTGCTGTCAAAGCGCGGGACTTTGACACCAGAGACCAGCGTTCACTGCAAGTCCTGCATGTAGGTTTAGGCAACAAAAATACTCTTTGAAGATGGGAAGAAGGGAAAGATTGTGGTTTTGATTAAAAAAATAAATTCAAAAACTAAACACATACTATCTTATGCTTAAAGTCAAGGTTGATTTTTTTCAATAGTTCAACATAACACCTCTCCGATATCGCTAAAAACCCATGAGTGGGAAGACATTTGTGACCAAAAGAGGCCACACAAGATGGAGGATGACTGGACACATGGGCAGGCTGACTGCATGGGCCTAATGATAGTACAGGAAGCAGGTTGAACAAAGAAAAACTAGAGAGTCTAAAACAATGGACATCCACCCAGTGAAAAACAGAAGTGACTTCAGCTTCTGTTTGTTCCTCCATCATTCCTTGTGAGCGGTAATTGCACAGCGAAACATCCTGTTTTGAGTTACCTAACTCAATAGAGTCGCTGCTGCAATAAACAATAAGAATATTTCCTAAGCTGCATAATGGAAAGAATCGCAGGGAAATGGGTTGTGACAGAAGAATGTGGCAATTGAAGTTAATGTAGCCTAACATCTTTTATACCCGTTGTACAACATCCATATTTTTTGTCCTAAATAAGAGGTCAAGCTCACACGCTGCCTTGTTTATGCTGCTGTAAAGATGACAGCACCCAAAGGACATTATGGATGAATTGATAAGATTTTAACAGGGGGAGAGGGAAGGTGTGATTTATGCCAGGAACTTGCTCATGGGGGTGGCCTGGGTCAGGGAGAAAACGGTGGCCAAGGTTGTCTGTTTGAGCAGATTAAGTGTCCAGACACAACCTGTCACTGAAAATACAGCCTCAACTGTGGAAGCCGGGAACAAAGCCAGAAAATGAATGGCAAGTCCACCACATTTTCCAACACACATAAGGGCATAAAATCCCTGCGCACACAAACACAGGCAAAGAATAAGACGCAGAAAAGGGGGGGGGGGGGGCGATTCTGACAACAGGAAGTGAGGTAAAGAGGCAGGTGTTGCTTCCTGCCGCTGGGATACAAGCATGGAGAAGGAAGTAGGCTGGGAGATTTAAAAAAAAGGGGGGAGGCAGTGGCAAGGGATTTGGGCTAGCAGATGGTGATTCTCTCACTGTGGAGGGAAGTGAAGCTGAACGTAGATACGAGGAGAATGGCAAAGAGTGCGGACAGAGGAGGAAGGATGTAAGTTGGTCCCAGGGGGAGGATGAGGTAGTGGGGTTATTCACCGGCTGGGCTGGGCTGGGCTGGCCTGGGCGTGCTCAGAGCGATCTGGAACCATATGAGCCAAACAGGGAGGGTCAGAGAGAGTCAGCGGGAGGGTCAGAGAAAGTCAGCAGGAGTCTCTGCAACTGCAGGAGATTGAAAAAGTAAGATGGAGAGATAAAAAGAGAGAGTTCAGTGTAGGGGTCAAATCCAAGGAAATGTGGTGGGGGTTTTTAGCTCAGTTTACTTACTGAGTTACTATAAAGGAATATATTAACATTTTAGGAAATGCATTTATTTGCTCTCTTCGCTCTCACATGTGCAAATGTGTTGCTGGAAACATAGACTGTAAAAAATAATGGACGTAGCATCCGTGCCATCACCCATTGGTTTGTGAACTGCCGTTTTGAAGCCAGGATTACATTTTGGCCGTCGCCATCTTAGTATTTTGGAGCCAGAGGTGGATATATTTTTGACAGAAGGGCGGCGCTGGGGAGGATGACACGGCTAAGCCAATACCGTGTATGGTTTCAATGGAACTGTGCTAAGCTAAACACTAAAGATGAAAAGTCAGTTGCAACCAGAATGTTCCAATCAACTTAGATAAAGTGAAAACACAAAGTGAAAGGGTCAAAGTGTCATTTGGAGCCAGTAGAGTCACCCACTGTTGGAAATTAGATAGAAAGCCATTTTAAGGCGCTTCCGGTTGTGTTATTATGGATCCCACGCAACTTCTAGGCAAGTCCCGCCCTACAAAGCAGCCCGATTGGTTGGGGTTAGGCATTGACCTCAAGTAGTTAAGGTTAGGATAGCCGACTGGTCAGGGAATAGAACCTAAAAAAATCGGATTCCGTTACCTGCATAAGCATGGACGCCTGGCCAATAGTAGCGTGTGAATGCTACTGAGGGTGGGTCCTGCCTAGAAGTTGCGTGGATTCCAAAATAACTCCAATATACACAATAATTCCGGTTTACTTTTCAGCCCCGGAAGTTGCCGCCTGGCTGGAACCAGCGGCTGGTTAGCTACGCTTAGCATAAAGATTGGAACTAGGGACAACAGTTAGCCTGGCTCTGTCCTAAAGTAACAAAATCTGCCTATCAGCACCTCTAAAGATCCCTAATTAACACTTTTTGAGAGCCGAAGTCCTGACATCACGTCCAGGCACGCATCTGTTCCTCTAGCTTCTTTACTAGCACTTTTTTCAGATACTTTGTGAATAAATTCAACATGTTCCTGGTGTCTACTATCCATATTCAACAAATTGGCATCCACTACAACATTTCCAGGACTCTCCTCTGGTTTGCTTTGCAACTGCTTTTTGCCAAAAAAAATAGTCTGGTGCATATCCCCACATAAAACCACAATTTGACAGGGTTTATTTTTTCTACAGATTAAAGGAACCAGATATAACGTGTTGTCATTTAGTGAGCTTTAGTGGTGCTGGTGGGCAAATGTTGTTACCTTTGGACAGAGCCAAGCGAGCTAGTTTCCCCTTGCTCTAGCTACATATTAAGAAAGACATGAGAGTGGTATTGATCTTCTCATCTAACTCTTGACAAATAAGCAATTAAGCGTATTCCCCCAAAATGTCAGACTTCAATTTCTCAGTGCTGCTGTCACTGAAATTTGCATAGTAACCTGACAGGGACACTTTCCAAAGCTTTTTTTTTTTCTGTCTTGTTTTTTTTCTTTAGAGAATAGCTGCGCTGCAAAGTGTAATCAGCTTTGTGTTGAACAAAAAGCAGGTGTGTGAAGCTGGCTGCAAGGGGAAGGAGCTGAGAAGAGAGAAGGGGTGCTGGTGGTGGTGAGGGGGGGCTTCGCTTTTCACATCTATTTCACCCACACAAAAAAAAAAAAAAAAAAAAGGATAAATCCCTGAAATAGATTTAGGCTCAAAGTGGCAGACTCCAAGCTGTTTCTCTTTGCCATACGGCAGCTGTCTTCAAACGTCTGGGATGACACAGCAAGCATCCTGTTTATTGACTACCAGCAGGAAATGCTTTCAATGCTAACAATGTGCGCTACTTATAAGTCTCCTTGCTGCTGCTGCTGCCTCTTTTTTTCTAACCTCATCCCTCTCCCCAAAAAAGGGGTGAGCGTTAACTTAAAAATGAACCATCTAGGGAAAGCTGTGCATCAATATTCATTCATGCAGAACATGCATTGTCAAGTAGAAATAGAGAGACGGTGATGAGTGCTGCATTTATTTGCCATTTACCTCCTGGTATGCTAATATAATGAGGTCTGCACACCAAATAACCAAAGTCTGCATGAATACTGATTCTGTGCCATGTATCCAAATGCAACTGGCACACAGAAAACACTAATACTGCCTTTAGGGTTCCTTTTCCCTTTTTTTTTCCTCGAGAGAATACTTAGTGATAATAGTGGGCTACATTTTCCTTTGAGGCAGTGAAGAGAAAATGATATTATTCCATCAGCATAAGATTATTGCATTATGTGTTCCTTACGTACTTCAATAAGCAATAAATCTTCAGGCAGGGCACCAGGAAAGCTGCACAAAGGTAGAACACATCCTTGCTTTATTGATGACAGTTGTGAGGGGGTACGACAGTGGCAAGAGCAGATGGACAGCTCGAACTAAGGGACTGTACGGAAATTATTAGGGGGTTAGAAAAGGTTAAGTACTTTTTATTTTTGCTGAAGGGACGGAATCAGAGTTTTTCTCATATGTTTTCTCAAAGCTTTTCTTTGTGAAACATTCTAAAAATAAATAAAATCAAATAGTTACATCATGATTGCTTTTGTGTGTGTTGTGGGGTAATAAAGGTGTAATTTAGGCATATGTTAAGGATACCAATTCTCTCTGTAATAGGGCTCTAGTTTTTTTTCATCAATATTGTAATAGCCTGTTCCCCCATTCACCCATTTGTGGCAGTCATAACTATTTATTTGGCAACTCCTTATTCAAAATGAGTTATGTTCAAGAGTTTGTAAGAAAATATGAGCAATGCTTGAAAGTAGCTTTTTTAATATAAAATTAAATATAAAATTCAGCCCCCTTCCCCACTCCAATGATTCTTGTACAGTCCCTAACGTCGAGGAACACTGAGTTATGAATTAGGTTTGTTTCGGAAATTTAGATCCAATTTTTCGCTTTTGATCGTGAATGTGTGCCATCTCAGCTTGAGCAGTGCGGAAAAAGTTAGCAATTCATGTTAAGATTGTTATCGAGATGGTTAATGGGAAAAACAGAGTTGTCATTTGCTTAAGGGTTAGGGGGTGTCTGTACCGTTGTGTCTCTCCAGGAAAAAAAGCCCTGAGCTCGCTCTCTCTCTCTTTCTGTGTGTGAATGACATTGTTTATGTTTCACTTATCTCTGGCAGATGTTAGCTGAGTGAAATTGAATTCCTGGCAATGAGGGGGAGAGATCACGGCGCGCATCCTTTTTTTATGTCTGGGGACAGGATTTCTCCTGGCCGGCCTTGATCCCTTGATTGTCTGCCCTGCTGATGTTGTGGGTGGATAATGACAAAGGTCGAGGGTGAAACAGGCTTTTCCTGAGTCACAGGGCCAAGAAACCACTGTCAGCCTGTTGGTTTCAATCAGATAACATCTCAAGCTGGCAGAACAGAAATTATGCAACAACAAAAAAACTCTTATGACAAATTATATGCAGTAATACAAATCGGCTGTGAATTTCTTTTATTCGGCAGTAAGAGCACTGGTGAATTACAGGTTCCAGCGGCTCATTACAAGTTTGAGTAAAACACATATCATACCGGGGGTTGATGGTTCTTCCTATTTCTGCTTTTTTTTCCCCCACATTATCAGGATGGACTTGTAAATCTCCCTCAAAGATAAAACCTGCAGTGATAAAATGTAGTCAGTCATCTTTATTGCATTTCGGAGACTGGTGTGAAGATGCAAGATGAAATTGCTGCAAATAAAAACACGGCAGAGCCCCTGAGTGAAAGGCTTTGCTCGCATGCTGAGAAGCACGCATTTATCTCAAAACTCCGAGCTGTTGTTCCTGCTGCAGTCGAGCATTTCCCAAGAAATTGTTGGTTAGAAGATGCAGCATCACTTCACTGCAAAACCCAATAGAGAGAGAGAGAGAGAGAGAGAGAGAGAGAGAGAGAGAGAGAGAGAGAGAGAGAGAGAAAAAAAAGAAATAAAGAGAGCAATTTGATGTAATTTGCTCGAAAACCAAGCTGTGTAGGCGCTGTCTTTGCTCCTGTTTTTCCCCGAGCTGTTTTTCAACCCGGGATAACAACCCTGAACAAACATGACTATCAGCTGATATTGCAGAGGTCTCCACAAGCATGTGCAGATGACACCCATTACCAGCGTGGATCAGGAAGATACGCAGGCAGCATTTACACAACACCACCACTCCGGCTTCCTTATGCTTGATTGAAAAAAAACAGCGGAGACAAAAACAATATAAAAATGACAATAAAAACTTTAACAAGAAGCAATGGAAGAGTAATGCAGTTGCATAGCAATCATATAGTTCTATCTCTGCTCATTTCCTGAGTCTCCTCGGATAACATCTGTCAATATTACACTCACTGTTGCGTAGCCTTTGTTATCCTATGCTCCTAAGATGACATAATACTGGGTCTGCCGTGTCTGATGTTTACAGTGGTTACTATGGCGCTGTTGACATATTGTAGGTACACATCGTCCCATACAGACTCCCATGTGCTCATCATTACAAATCAGCGGAAAATCAAATCAAAATCAAAGGGTGTTCTACTGAGCTAGTGAAAAAGCATTAAGTTTGCAAGAATAACAATAATATCGTCACTGTCGGGTGACAACCTGGAATGTCCAAAACAATGTTAATTTGAAAACATTTCATTAATACGGAAAAGGATTAGGGCCACGTGAAAAATGTAATGAGTTCTGAGAATAAAGTCAGAATTCTGAGCTTAAAGTCAGAATTCTGACTTTTTTCACCTCAAATGTCACAAGCAAACATGGAGGTGGCCGAGCCGAAATGGCAGCGGCTAACAGTGCTAACAACGGCAATAGTGCTCCCACTGGCTAGACCACTCAACCCTCTGACCGCCGCAGCTCTGCACGTGCTTTACACGAGGCGGGCTTATGTGGTTTACTGCTCATCACAACGGGAGGGACGGGGTGGAAGAAACGGGCAGCGCTAACCATGGCAACGGACATTGCTAACAGGGTTAATGGCGGTTAGCTCACATTCACCTGGGTGACTTGGCTTCCGTGGGAGAGTAGTAGGGCAGCAGTACAGCAGTCCTCTACTTAGGAGTGTCAGTGCTTTGAGCTAAATGATAACATCAACATGCTAACATGTTCACAGTTACAGTGCTAACATGCTAATGTTTAGCAGGTATGATTTTAACAAACTTCGTTTAGTGAAATAACATGCTAACATTTGCTAATTGGCATCAACAACACAGTGCAGCTGAGGCTGATGGGATTGTCAAAAATGTATTGGACACGTTCAGATTTTGACCTTTACCAAACTTCATGGCAAGCTATTCCGATAACTGTTCAGAAATTTGATTCAAAAGCTAGCATGGCATCAAACTGATGCAGCAATTACCTAAATATCCTGACTTTCATTCACTAGTATCAAAAACTATTGATCCTACACTTAACCATGCAACTTAACCACATCTCTTTCAGTTAACCCTTCCTACTTGGTAAATGCCCTTGTCTTTTAAATAAAAAAATGTGCCTCCAGGCCAAAGCTCAGATAACCCTCATCATTAGGACATCATCAGGGTTATTTTGTCATACTTGCCAAAGCTCCTCCAGAGCCAAAGAACATCATATAGTATGTGCATAATCGGTGGAGTACACCTTTAACCAAACTGTAGTCTGACAAATGATCATAATTTTAACCTACTAATATAAAAGTGAGCTCTCAGCAGATAGTGGAATGGTATCTTTGTCCGCCCTCATGTGCTGGCTCTTCACCAACAGTCTTCAGAGTAATTATCTGCTAATGTAGATTCTGACTGTGCTGCAATATATCATCTGTAACCATGAATACAGCCATACAGTACTTATCTGCCCTTCGAAAATACAGATGATAGGCCCCCGAATGGAACAGCAACAGTTGGCATGTTCCCAACTTCCATGGGCCAGTTAATAAATAAAATCCTTTTACTGTAATAATTCATCCTACATTATCTTGTAGGGGCATCACACGCATACAGCAGCTCCTGAAACAGTAACAACGAGCATGAAGGTGCCCTTCAAGATGCCTGAATAAAACGCAAATGCCTTACATTGAAAAGAAACCACCAGAACTAAACCTGTTATGGTTTCAATTTGATCCCTTGTAGCATGAAGTTGACCCCTTTATCTATGCCTAAGATTGAATTGAAGACGCCGGAGGAGTTTGTGTGGAGGAGAGTTATCATTCTTGGCTGCTTTTTAGGGGGTCTTGGGTTTTAAATACACAGATAATGGGAATAAGGAAGATACATTATTAAGAAAAGCGCGTGGAGCAGAAGGGTGGTGCCATCAGTCAAAGAAGACATAAGAGATTTAGATCAATCCTGTTATATAGGAAAGCGTATGCACAATGTGGCTGATCTCCATATTCATATGTATAACTCTGTGTGGTGTCATTAATAATCCCAAAGATGGTCCATAAACTCAATGGTGTAGCAATGGAAATTCAATATGAGTGAGCGCATGGTGTAGGCCGTGAAAATATGTGGGGGTTTTGATTAGGGATACACGGATGGGGAAGTGGATAAGGAGAAGATATAAAAGCAACCGCACATCTGCATCCCCAGAGGAGAGCTTTTGGAGAGGAAGATGAATATGGATTCCCATTAGAAAGTGAATAGTTCATATCCAGGTGATTTGTTGCAAGGTATCAGCAGCTTAAATCTCCACTCCCTCCCTCCAGCGCCGCCACTCCTCCGGTGAAGTCATTTACGGAACGAGATTCCTCCAGACACCCCAGATTAAAATGCAGTTGAATGAAGTGGCAGGTGGCAATCACTCCCCCAGCCCTCTACCCCAAGCTCCCTTCATCTCCCCCTCGTCCCGGCTCTTATTTTTATTGAAGTATATATATAAAAAAAAAGCACCTCCGAGAGGATCCTGGTTAGTGCAGAGAGATTTCGGGAACATCGGTCACAACCTGATGCTAACGACGTCTGATGAAAGGGCGGGAGATGAGCGGGTGTGATGAAAATGCATGCGGGTGCCCGGAGCGAGAATCAACAAGAGGCTCTATAACAAGACTACAAGAAATAATAACCAGCAACAGCCTGAGCAATTTTTGACAAATGCTCGGCGGCGTGCCCTGACACGGCTCGGTTTTGGAAAACGATGTTCACCTGGAGGAAGCAGCAGAGGTTGTATTTTGGGTTGGGAGTGAAGGATGTTCTCGCAGCTCAAGATGCATTGACCTGGTTTCTCAAAATAGAGCCATTAAATGCAACTTTACTCAATGACACAAGCAGGGTTCGAGTTTATCAAACTTTTCCCATTGCAACTTAAACACGGATGAATGTGGATCCCAGTATCAACCCATCGGAATACGTTATCACCCTCTCTCCGCGGCCTCAGCGTGTCACTGAATGGCGGGCCATGGTCGACGTGTTTGCACAAGGACGAGATACGTCGAGGGCAAAAGTTTATCAGAGAAAAAGAAAATCCCCATTCTGCCCGGCAACCACGATGGACAATGGATGAAGATTGAGATCGCTACTGGACAATGCTGCTGACCTCAGTCACTCTGCCACAGTCGCTCCTCCTATCATCTTCATATCTTTGCACCTCTTCTCAGTGTTTTCACACCCAATCGATAGGAGCCGTATAGAACGGCTGACTTGAAATTAGCTGGAAAAGTAATGACAAAAAAATATGTAAGTGTAGATAATGTGGCTGCAAATGTCTTCATTGCCATGACTGTAATTGAAAGCCATTATGATTTCACTGCTGAATTCCCTAACCAATTGTAATTGCAATATTATAGCCTATTGCAGTACAGTTGCAATATTTTTATTGATGCGGCTTCTATATTCCTGGGGAATGAACAAACAATAAAATATTCCCAACCCTCCGTGTTTAAAAAGACAGGCACCTCTTTCGAAACATGTTTCAACAACAACCTATGTGACAGGATTTTTTTCTTTTCTTCCAGAGGCATGTCCCGACTGAGGCCCCTGGTGCAATTTATCCCTGTCAATCCACCTAGTGTTTCCTGGCTGCCACATTTTGTCCGCAGAACAAGGCATGAGTCCCTCAGCTTTTGTCAAGCATGTGCACAGAGATCGTGTGTGTGTGTGTGTGTGTGTGTGTTTACAGTGGACCGTGGTGATGATTCCTGCCAGGCATCTCAGATATGCAGGCGTTTGCGCATGTTTGCTCACGAGCGCCTCACCTTTTCCATTGCCGCTTCCTTTTGGAACAGGACCTCCAAGAATAACAGCGAGGGGCAAATGTAAACACAGGGCGTACAGATTGATGAGTGTGAAGCCCTGTTACATAAGCCAGTGCTATTCAGCTAGGGGGGGAATGTTTGGAGGTTGGTCCAAAACACTTGATAGAGGTGCTTGAGAGAGATGTAGAACACCGTCTGAGTGTCAAAACACCGGTCATGTTGCCACCGGACGTGTTAGCATGGGGTTTCTATAGCATATTATTTCAAGTGTAAATACTGTGTACAGTTCCGCTCTGGGACACTACCATTACTTATTAAAACTGGTCGATATACTGGAACTGAGGAAGATCAAAGATTGTGTAGTTACTGTGATCTTGGTGGAAGTAGAGAATGAAATTCACTTTTGACTGTACTGTACTGAAAAATACTCTTTGATAAAGTACTACCTCAGGTAGGCATGTAAATTAAATGGATTTTTGATAACCACATATTTGCAATATTTAATTATATTCGTAAACGCCTGGAACAGAAGGAAACATACAAGTTATGCACAGTGGCGGGCTCTGAGTAACATCATCTTGCCTAGTGTATGAGTGTCCAGGTGTGTTATATATGTAAGCACACAGTCTCTCTCTCTCTCTCTCTCTCTCTCTCTCTCTCTCTCTCTCTCTCTCTCTCTCTCTCTCTCTCTCTCTCTCTCTCTCGATCCAGCTCTCTCTCCAGTTTGTCCTCCCTCACTACTTATTTGGAATACCTACAGTATTTGCCTAATCTGTTTCATTTTTTACTTGAACCCTAATTTATTCTGGTCTCAAAGTGTTTTATGTAGAAATGTTAACTTTTTGGTTGTACCCTCCTTGTATTTGTTTTGTTTTTGTGTTAGATTGTTCATTTTGTAACCTGTATGTTTTATTTAGTTCGTATTGTAGCTATGTTACTTTATTTATAAAAAAGTATTCTGATTCTGATAGGACAATCTTTTATAAAGGCAGCAGACTGAGGAGTGTCTCCAGCACAGGTGTAGCTTTGGCCACAAGGCTTCTATTTTTTTTGTTGCTTTGCCAATTAAAGCAGCTCATTGGAGACCCATGGTTGAGCTGTTGCTTGTCTAATTAGTAGCCACAGGTCATGGTGGAGTCTCACTGCTCTGGCTATGGCATAAGCTTTCATATGAACAAGTAATCACAGGTCCATGTCTGCAAAGCCTCTCAAGAATGTCTCATTAACTAACAAACAGTGCTGAAGTCCTTTTATAGCATATTTGTTTGCTCTTTTTTCAGTGTCTTTGGGAGTTTCAAGAAAACAAATGTACACTATTCTGTTTTAGGTTAAAGCTCACCTCCATTCAAAAGTGTTATTGGTACTTTAGTTGGATGTTCTTCACAGTGCAGAGTAATGTATGTGCAGAGTTTGACACCAGGAGGCTGTTCTTACACACATCTGCGGGAGAAGGAACGTTTTTCTGTGCTCACCTTGCTAAGAGTTTTAGGCCTGTAGATATGAGCAGCATTTTGAAAGCAAACTGTGGTCCAATGTGCAACTTGTGTGATACGGAAATTTTGGAACTCCCAGGACACATGCACTGAGAATGGACTTCAGTGAAGGAGGAGACATCTTGTGTCTGGCGATTCAACTAAGACCTAAGAACTTAAGAATAGGTGGCTGAAATTAGTTTCCATGCAATAGTTGCAGCTTTCTTAACTTGACCGGCAGCTGGATTCTCGCGTAATCATGCGAGAATGGCGGGATCACATATCGCACCAAAATCCATCTTGTCAGGCTTCAAGTAATACGTTTGTGTCTAAACTACCAGTTCACCGGACCAATCAGCGTCCGGTGAGAAGCTACGCAACCGTACATTTAAAACAACAATGGTGGACGTGATAGACAGATGGTTCATCCAATCACCTGCCCGGTATTTTTTTGAAATTGCCTGCCCTTTTCCAAACAGTTTCCAATGACGGCTTCTCAGATGGTTTTGTGTTAACAAACGATCTTGCGCAGCAGGTTAGCAGCTTTCTGGAGTTTTCATTCTCCTTTTCTACTGGGATGGCACATCACGTTCGCATTGCCCACACATCAGCAAACAGAAGACAGAAAGCTTTTGTTTCATACATCATACTCATAGTTTATTCAGTATTGCTGGCAGTACATTAGTTTCTATTTTGTAGTGCACACATTTTGTTCACTCCTGTACAGCCACACTTTAATTTGTCTTTAGTTAAGTTTGCCTTAGGTTGTTTTCATTTCTATTTCTTTTGAGTTACCAGTGCTGTGGGTTCTGCTGTTGTTGGCCATGTTGTCAGGCCCGAGCAAAAGACGCACCCCCTACAACTGAGCTGTTAAATACAGGAAGTGGCCAATCAGTTGAGTTCAATTTAGTTCAGTTCATGTTTACATCATTTAAGTTGTCATAGCCAGACTTTAGTTCTGTTCTCTTTCATGGGCCCAAAAACTGTGTTGCACATAATAGTAAATTACTTTCTTCACTTTTGGGTGAATAAAACCCTCTTTTTGAAAATCCTCATGCCTGCCCGCTCTGTCCCTCACATACGTTGGCATTAGAGGGATCAGCCATTTCCTTTTTTTTTTCTTCTTTTCATTACGTCACATCATGCAGTCGTGCAACAGTAAATCCAAAAAACTTTATGATTCAGTTTATTATGTGAGAAAATAGTTTTAAACGCCTTTTAATTGTTTTAAATTCCTCGTTGAAACAATTTGCCTAATCTTCGCCGTTCTTCAGATTCTGTGGAAAAAAATGAGCAAAAGACTTTTTAGTCCTGAGTTAATGCTCTGGTTTCATAGTTCCTGGAACTATTTGGTTGAAATGGGCTGATATTTGCATATTCATAGATTCTGTATTTTTACAAAGATGTGCTTTCAAGAATTTGTAGTTTATTGAACTTTATTTGTTGAAAACCCATTTGTTGAAAACCCATATCAGACAAATTTATTATTTTAATGTCTTAAAACATGCCTGGAAAGGGCTTTTTAAACCCTAGTTTCCTAGGGTCATTTTTTAACAGCCCTCCATGTCCTCATTGAAATCCAATGTATAGCACGCGATAATACCTCAAATACGGTTAATGTTTGATTATGTACCTGTGCACAGAATCACACCTCCAGCTAAAGTTATAAATAGGACTGACGTGTGAATCCTCGCGCCCTTTCACTCGTCCTCCCCCTGGACAGCAGGTCCCATCAAAAGTGTCGTCCCGCTTCACAGCAACGACAAGGCACCATTTGGCCAGTAGATGTTTAACCATGTCTTGGGGCACCAGCTGGCACTCAAACACACTTCACGTTTCCCTCCAAAGTGAGCCTCCGTCCGTCCTCCCAGGAGCTGAGAGAAGGGAGGTGGCAGTGAGGGGAGGGGAGGGATATAGGGCAGGAGTAGCGAGAGGAGGGGTGAGCTAACAGGCAAACACTAAAGGTTACCATCTCCATTTCACATCAAATATCAAGGACACCAGTAATTACCGCACACAGCTGAGAGGTTCCGACACCAGCGTAGGGTATCTCTTCTATCTAACCTTGTAGTAGCCTGGACTGACACACTAGAAGCTCACACTGGAAGGGTGACTACAGAAAGAAAGAAAGGAGAGAAAAAAAAAAAATGACACTCACACTCCCTAATTGCAATGCTCCCAAAGTGCATTGTACCCTAATTGCATGTCAGGATGTGTCCAGTTTTCCCGTCTCTCTGGCATCTCTTCTCAAGGAAATAGATTTCTCCCCGGATTTGATCCCATTGCCTCGGCATAAACACGGCTCGCTCTCCTCACCTTTTTGTCAATGTCACGAGGCGTAATGCAAGTTAAAGACCCCGCCAGCCATCTCACTTTGGTTACATTTATGTTGAAGGTTAGCAGCAAATGCACACAAAGGAGCAAGATGCTGAAAACTGGAAGGAAACCGAAGAAATTCACAGCACATATTAACATCCTTCTGTTACTCAGTGTTGCGTGTGGCCAGGGGCTCCTGAGTGAACCGAGGGTGTGAGTGTGTGAATTTTTCTGCTTGTCGGCTTTGTGGGTGGGCACAGGGCCGGGGCTGCATGTGCTGGCTGGGCTAATACGGAGTCAACCGGGAGAATTTGATCCCTGGTTTGGAAGGCGAGGCGCATTGTTAAATTCCCGGATTAGACGGATGTAAAGGGAGGGAATGTTAACTGTGCTGGTCAGCAGGCTCGGCCGGGATCAGCGTGCTTGTTGAGGCTGCTCTGAGCGCCTGTCACCCGCTGATAGCGCGAAATGACATGACACCCAGCCGCGTCGCTCCCCCACTGACCCACATATCACACCTAAGTACAGAAAGTCCCAAATAACTGTGCTAAAATCTGCCATGGCTGTTAATTAATTCTCACAATAGGTCAGCCGGCGGCGGGCTTATGTCGGACATGCTTTGACTGCGTTAGCTGAGAATTCAGGGCTGTGTCCCAGAAAATAAAAGAAATAAGCCAGCACCTATGTGACACCTTTATGATGTCAAACCAGATAAATAGCTACTCTCTATGAATACATGTTTCTGGAATAATGTTTACAGGTAAAGCAGCAGAGCTCAAAATAAGATTTCCAGCAACGTAGCACGCCCGCGCTAAGAATAGCCACGATGCAAAACCGTAGCTGTATGAGAGGAGTGCATGTCTTACAATGGGAGCGAGGAGTGGGAAGTCTCCAACCGAGAATGATCAATTAGGAACTCGCTCAGGTACCCCGCGCGCTGTCATGGCTTATTTGGGTTGTTGTTGCCACTGCTGTTGTTTATTGAGCCCCAGCCATTAGGGTTTGTTGGGGAAGAGGTGATGTTGTGTGCCTGTGCTCCCCCACCCTCCCTCCTTGTTTTTCTCCCTAGGGAAGGCAGCCGTGTCTCCAGTCATTACAGGCTGTGTGTTTGAGGTGAGTGGGCTGCTGTGTGTCTACACTCGGCTCTTCAGTTGTTTGAAAGCCACCCGCTCCCCTCCTACCTGCCTGCCTGCTTGCCTGCCTGCCTGCCTGCTCAGTCTGTGTTGCAGAAGGGAGGCACTGGCTCGTGTCATCGCTCTCTGGGGCATAGCCCCGGCCGTGTTTGTCTCTCTGTTTACCCGTCTGCTTTGGTCTGCCAACTTGTCTGTCCGTCTTTTTGTGTCACCTTGCCGACGCGGCGCGGCCGGCCTCGTAGTGTCTGCTCTGTTGCAAGGCTTCAGAATGACACTGGTTTGGGACTCATGGCAGAAACAAGTTCACACACTCTTGATTGTTAGCGTCAACATGTGCCGAGTCTTACTCAGTGCTTGTTAAGGCAGTGGCAAAGGTGCCTGGGTGTTGCCTATTCAAATAGGCTTTATTTAGTTTTAGGGAACTGCATGTTGTGCTCCACAGGAGGTTTCATGGTGCTTTGTTTGCTTATGATTACATGCACACTAGTCTTTATCCACGACATTCTACTTCTGGAATTGCTCTGTTGCCGACAGTTTTTTTAACATTAATATGTATTCCCCCAGCCTGCCTATGGTCCCCCAGTGGCAAGAAATGGCGATAGGTGTAAACCGAGCCCTGGGCATCCTGCTCTGCCTTTGAGAAAATGAAAGCTCAGATGGGCCGATCTGGAATCTTCTCCTTATGATGTCATAAGGAGCAAGGTTACCTCCCCTTTCTCTGCTTTGCCCACCCAGAAAATTTGGTCCACCCATGAGAGAGAGAGACATCATGGCTTTCAAACGAGTAAAGTGGCAGTTGGTCAAGGCCACACCCCCACCCTCCACCTTGCCCCCCTCTCTCCTCCTCAATAGCTACAGACACAGAAATGGCACATAGTAAGGAAAGCTCATTGTGGGACTGGCTCTAGTGGCTTTAATTCTGCATCAAGGCTGAATTTCAGGAAAGAGACTTCAGGTACAGTATTAGGGGACCACTAAGGTCTTTATAAAAGAGACTTCAGATACAGTATTAGGGGACCACTAAGGTCTTTATAAAAGAGACTTCAGATACAGTATTAGGGGACCACTAAGGCCTATATAAAAGAGACTTCAGATACAGTATTAGGGGACCACTAAGGCCTATATAAAAGAGACTTCAGATACAGTATTAGGGGACCACTAAGGTCTTTATAAAAGAGACTTCAGATACAGTATTAGGGGACCACTAAGGCCTATATAAAAGAGACTTCAGATACAGTATTAGGGGACCATTGAGGTCTATATAAAAGAGATTTCAGATACAGTATTAGGGGACCATTAAGGTCTATATAAAAGAGACTTCAGATACAGTATTAGGGGACCACTAAGGTTTATATAAAAGTGACTTCAGATACAGTATTAGGGGACCACTAAGGTCTATATAAAAGCATCCAAAGTGCACCATGTCATGAGACCTTTAATCTACAAGTACATTGTGCTGATAATACCTTTTATAATGGAGTAAATAAATTGGAGTATTGTTATGCTTACCTAATAAGCATTAGTTCAACATTATGGATGTAACAATGCATCGGGAATCGGTTAAAATCGATATTAATGTGTAAGGATTACAACCGATTGAGATAAAAAAAGAATCGCAATGCAATTTTTAAACGGCCTAGGACGTCCTCTACTTTTGATTTCATTTGTCTGACTTCAGACATCACTACATCTTCTCCTAGTTTATTCATTTGAAGACATTTAGTTATTTTGATGTGGGATTTGTTTTGAAAATCTAATTATTCTTTTTTTTTAATTTAAGCTAAAATACAATTTCAATTACACTTTTGATAAGAGGACACGTCTGTTTTTTTGCACAGTTGATATAAATCAAGGAACATTTTTCAGCCATTTGTCTGCAGCTCGTTCTGTTAAAAAAAGAAATCGTGAGAAAATTCATATTGCAAACAAATCGTCAGTTGAGTGTAGCCTTACATTCCTATTCAACATTTTGACTCCAGCAGTAGCAACAGAGGTTTTATTATTAGTCTCAGTATCAGTGGTAGTAATATTGGCACTATTAGAGCAAACTCTGCCTCACATAACTTTTATAGAGGACTTAAATCATTACTACACTCTAAGAAATATCTGTGTATTAACAGTTGTATGACTGTATATTTTAACAGAACTTCTCCATAAAACTTGATTCACACTTGTATTTCTGTTTATTTACATTTCATATAGCATTATGGGACCTTTATCTGTGCTCTGACAACTAATGGAGCTCAGCGTAAATTCTGACAGGAAGACTTCTAAACTCAATTTCCTTCTCTTCTAAACTGAACAGCTGTAGAGGCGTTCACTTTTATCTGATCAATCAGAAGCAGCCTTGAATTTCACAAGCCAATCACAGCATGACATCCCTGTTTTAAACCTGTCTCTCTCTGCTGCTCAATTGTCATTTCAGGCTAAGAGCACAACCCTCCTACTCCCCTTGCTCCTGGTCTCCTGGTCTTCCTCGTGCACGGTTCCTAGTTCCTCCTCCGCCTCCTCCACCATCAGCTCCTCGGTTCCGTATTCGGGTTCCTCTCACCACCATCAGTGTCTAGACTCCATCGAGGGATCAGCTTCTGGCTTTCTAACTCCCTAAATATTTATATCATTTTATAATGATGGAGTCTAATCTCCAAAGACCGTGCATGTTTTTATCATGCATTTGTACAATAAATCTTTGCATATCTGCAACAAAGTCTCTCCTGATTGAAATGTAGCTATTGACATATAGTAGTTAACATAGCTGTTCACCATTCAATTCAATTTTATTTATAGTATTAAATCATAAGAAGAGTTATCTCAAGACACTTTACAGATAGAGTAGGTCTAGACCACACTATAATTTACAAAGAGTAAATAAAAATAAACATAAAAACATTAGTTCACAGAACAATTATCATAAATTAAAGGTGCTCTAAGTGATGTGACGCGTTTTTTAGGCTACAACATTTTTTTGTCCCATACAGCAAACATCTCCTCACTATCCGCTAGCTGCCTGTCCCCTGAACACACTGTAAAAAAAACGCAGTCACTCTAGACAGCCCAGGCTCCACAAACGCCAACAAAAACAAACTGTGCCAACCTGCACCACGAAACTATAACAAACAGTGTTCCAGACGATAAGATACAGTGTGTTCAGGGGACAGGCAGCTCACGGATAGTGAGGAGATGTTTGCTGTATGTGACGAAAAATGTTGTAGCCTAAAAAACGTGTCACATCACTCAGAGCACCTTTAACCAGCACTTGGATTAACGAGAGTCAAAAGCGCCAAAAAAAAGGGCACTGGGGTTTAAGGCACTGGGGGAAAAAGCGCAGAAAGGGTAAAAACAAAGCATCACAACTAAATGTGCTAACTGTGCAGGTCTGTCTGAGAGAATTTAAGAGAAAATAAAAAATAAAAATATCGGTACAGGTATATGAGTTTTTTTTTTTTCTTACACACAAAACAACCCCCTCCCAGCCCACCCCATCCCACCCCGACTGGACCAAATAAGAAATTATTAATAATACAGACAATTATTAAAAGAAATACATACTCAGACAAAAAAATCTGTTTTTAATTACGGGCTGCCTTTTCTGTTGTTTTACAGCTTCATTTCTCAGAGTGTACTTGCAGGTTTAGTGAGAAACGAGTCAGACTTCACTCTGCGTCTACCTCTATTTGACAGGCAATTAAGGCCATTAGTATGTACAGTTTGTACTTGGTATATTTGTTTATGTCAGCCCTACTCCCTGGAGCCTGTGATGCTGTGATGGTATAATTCACCACTCAGCCTCTTTTTCCGGAAACATACCGCCTGGAACAAGGAGTTTCTTTGGAAAGCAGTCATGAGATATGAATGAGTCATTCTCAGCTGGGCAAAGGTATCTGCTGGAGGGGAGGGGCTGAGACAGACAGAGAATCTCTAACAGCGGTGATTATCATCTGATTGCTTCAACAGCCAGATGACGATGCACAGCCAGGAACACATGTTGTTTTGTAGTAACCTTAGTGATTATTTATTGAACCTGTGTTGTATGATGTACACTCGAATGGGAACTGAAACCTACACTGTGTGGGTCACCTTGGATCAGAGCGTTCACTCAAGTGTTTACTCAGAGAATATCTATTATGTATGCTTGGGAAAATGGACTAATAATGAATGGGGCTAACATGGTAGCGATTATGCTAAAGAAAACTCACAATGGAGCTTCACAAAAGCAATGGCATAATAGGTTGTGAAGGGACACTAGGGGTTTCGGGATAGGATTTCCTTTTGATAGGGAAAGAAAACACATAGAGTTTGAGGAAAGAAGGAGGGTGAGGGAGACGGGGGGGGGGGGGGGGGGGGGGGGGTGGGGGGGGGGGGGGGGGGGGGGGGGGACCTGTGAAAGGAAATGCCGATGACACACAGATCAAATAAATGACATAATTGTTCAAAGTTCAACAGCGGTCACCGGCAAGTGAGGTCATAGATACACTGAGTGGGTAGGATTTGGCAACAGCAGGCCGTTAGCCTGCCTACTATCTGTGTCCCAATGTACAGACAGCCGCTGAGTCAACAGAGCCGGTGTTTGGAGTCAACCTTTAAAAGTCACGACTGTAGCAGAAGGTGCAGGAGAGCTGATGTGTTTCCTATACTGCACGGATACCTTAAAGTTCACACTCGGCATTAGCCGCTGCTGATCAGCTTTTCCTGACAAGAAACACACAATTATAATAAAGTAGCACCTCACAATAAAGATTTTCCAAAGTTCATTCTTTACAGTGCCATAAACTTCCCTTTGACGAAGCTCAGAATCTGAATGAGATTTATTGCCAGAGTAAGTTTTCATTAGCATGGAATGTGCCTTGGTGTGTTAGTGTGCGTACAATAAAGATATGGTTGAGCAACTTGCACATATATAAGTTTTACTTACATCTTTATAAATACTATTTAAGTAGTTGTACATTTTTATTCCCAACTTGTATATACATACGTTTGTACATTATTATTTTTTTAATATGTTCTGAATATTTGTTCTTTTATTTTATCTTTTTTTATTTTTTATTTCTTGTATATTCTATACTGTATGTGTGTGGTGTGTCTGATATGTTGCTGCTGTAGCACTGGCATCTCCCAATTTGGGATCAATAAAAGCCTATCTATCTATTTATTTATCTATCTATCTATCTATGAAAAGGGAATAAGCTACAAATAGAGACTGCAGCATAAAACTGAACAGAAGCAACACCACGCAATGTGCACCAACACACCGCGGTGCAATCTTAGATCTTAGATCTTATCCTGCATGTGGATTCATACAAGGAAGCAGGATCTTAATGTGACGACCAAAGGCTTACTCATAGTGCTGCGGCTCAAAGTTTAACTAGTCTAACTTAAATGCGTCTGACAGTCATTCATGACAAACGTGCGTGGTTCTGTACCTGCGAAAAACAAAAGCACTTTTCTTTTCTTATATCCCCTTTTGCATTTCTTTTCAATCCTTTCTTCAGCAGGAGCAGGGGTTGGAGAGGAGTCGGATGACTTCATCCGAAACTGATCTGTGACCCAGATCAGCGGCGATAGAAGCGATAGATCTAAGTTTGTATAAGCATGATAGGCAAGTGGAGTCACATTGTTCACAGTTGTGTGAGGACAAAGACCCCCTGGGCAGAGACCTGCCTCCCAGGTCACTGGCTCAGAGAGAGAGAGAGAGAGAGACGTAAGTTTAGATAGCACAGTGAGGGAGGTGACTGGCATTACGTTGTGAAACACAGATTTGCTGTCAGATTAGAACAAAGCACACAACATTTACTGTTAAAGGATTTATTTTGTATCCAGCAGATTATTTCAGCAAGGTGATGGATCATGGTTCATGCCAGGGTCAGCAACCTTAGGCACGGTAGCTCAACCAATGGCCCACTAGCACAATGTGTGCAAGAGAGTTTTTTTTTTGGAAATGTTCCAATTCGCATGCCAAATGACCTCTTTCACAGCCATTGGCAGGAGCACAGCCTGTCATTTACGGTAGCTTTAGTGACTTTTTCCCCCATCCACATTCTGCGAAGGCCAGCCCTACTCTGCCTCCGATTGGCTAGTACCTGTTGCCTTTTTCACAGAATGCACTGCGAAAATAAAAGGAAAACAATGACACTGCCTGAGCAGGCTCGGTACATGACAGCAGGCCTAATTGCTGATATGGCAAGAACATTTTAAATTGGCATTTAAATCCTATTGAAAAGATTGTGGAACCCTGGTTTACGCTGTTGGGATTGTGAGGAAAAAAAATGGGATTTTAAGCACCAGAAGTCTACATAACATATGTTCTGAAAATTGAATTCATGCCAAGTAAGACAACAATCCCTTCCCTGTGACAGGAATGACAAACAGATTACCGCTCTATGTCACTGACTGTGAAACTATGAGTCAGTGTTACTTGTATTCATGCACTTGGAATTCATCTCTCCAGAACTGGGTGATAGGGGATCCTGTATCAGAGTCTGAGAATACCACATTCAGCTCGGCGTGTTCATGGTCATGGTAACCTGAAGCGTAACCGCTCACCCCCACTCCCTCCCTCCTCTTTCTCTCCTCTTTCTCTCCCACACCCGAAAGTGTACAATGAATACATCCCAGTTCCCTAATCAGTGGGTCGGGTCTGTGTTTATACCGTGGCCTTGATAAACACCACCCCCGAAACGGTTCCCACAGAGGTTGGCAGAAAATAATAAAAATACTTAGCATTCCTACACCCTGTATAATGGTAGTAGCCTTTAGTGCAGAGCTGGCATCGCTGGAGGGGAAAACAACCTTCAGACCCTGAATGCACCTCCCAGTGTGAAACAATGACCATTGAACTGTCCTGCAGATTTTCCAGCACTTTAAAGATCTAGCACTAAAATCTCTCGCTGCGTGACTGCAATGTTCAAACAAAGCACTGCTTGAAATCTTTCGCTGGCGCGGCATGTTTCCGTATTTTCTGAATGTGCGGTTGAAAGGAATGAATGAACTTCAATTTCGGTCTCTTCACTGTTTGTTTTTCTAGAAATGACTATTTGTTTCACTTGAACAGAGAGACTCCTGAGGGCAACAAGAGTGTCTCTGTAGATAAGAGAAGCCGACTCTGTTGCTATTTACTTGAGTGATAAGCTCAAGGCCACATGACTCAGCCCGCATGGTCACTGGTAACTTGCTGTTGTCAAAACAACACCACCATACACATGGTTACACACATTTACAGTGCACTGCATGTATTCTTTGCATTCTTTTGCGCCAATGCTTCTGAAGGACTGGCATTGCCGATTTTCAGTTTTCACGAACAGTTTTCAAGGCAGAACAAGGAGGGTTTTCAATGGCAATTTTAGTCCAAATCCCTTATTTGTTCAGATTTCATAATTGCTTCATTGCATTTTTTGTATTTTTTTATTTTTAAAGCAGCCATGTTTGTTTAAAATCGTACCAAACTGTGAAGCTTAGTATAGTCTATTCGCAATCCCATGTATCATAATGATTACCTGGCACCAATTGTGATGGACAGTTTTTAATTATGTTGAGCTAGCCTCAGCATATTTAAATTGATGTATTCAAAAGGTCAGTGTTGATTAATATGGAATTGAACATGTACTGTCGCCCAATTAATGAACAAATAAACACAAAGTAATAATGACATTCTTTAAGGCTTAATAGGTGAAGACTTGTCTGCCTAAACCAAAGAATATCCATTTTATTGCAGGTTCTCCACTGTGTGGCGACGCATGTGCATGGGGCGATCAGGGAAGAACCTCCATCATATCAGTGGTGGACAATAATGATTTCCACCCCAATATATCAACAAACTGATATATCGGTCTGTTCTGAATGCGGGCGCACAAACCAATTCACAAACCTCCATCACCAGAGATCACAAGAGCGTCCTGACTGATTGCTGTGTCCCATGCATGTCCGCTCAGACACACACTGCTAAAACACACACACACACACACTCGCGGGGCCCACTCTTCATCCGCAAGGTCAAGAGCTGCTGGGAGGCGGAGGCTCCTCATTGACGGCCTGATGGAGCTGACACCACGCGACCCATTGTACACACATGTTGATCTGTCCCCAGACATGGCCTGACAGCAGCACATAAGGCCAACGTCGCACGGAACCATCAATGCATTTCAATGAGAGGATCTCACCGCTCATGTTTGTGTGTGTGTGGGACAAGAAATGTAGCGAGTGGGGGATTGTAACAAAGCTAAACACATTTGCAGGCTGGACAAGCCTCAGCCCTGTGGACTATGTAATCCAAAACCAGGCCAATGATTATCTCCCCTCCCCACAAGCGCTGACTCAATTCTGATTTATGATTGGAATGAATATTGATTTTTCAGGAGCTTTTTTTTCTCCACTCGCTCTTCCCTTCCATTTCTCCTTTTAACAAAAGAGTGAATGATGTATGTGCATTGATTTCCAATCAATTATTTTTATTCTCATTTTATTTAAGCTCGGACAAATTTTCAGTGGTACCCGCGGAGGGCAATGCATCTCTATCAACCGCGCTGTACCTCATTACTAACTGGCCTTCTGATAGAAAGCAGGGAAATAATGAGGGTGCGTTTAATCCTGAGTCCGTCATGTCTGCTTATACATTGTTGGGCCATAAATTAGTCTCTGCTTCATTTCTATGACACTGACAAACAAATTAAACACATGCATGTTAACTCTTTCGTTAGGTATCATTAGGACTATTATGTACCATTGTTATATACCAAATTTTCCCTAACTTTGTGACTCAGATATTCCTATTTTTCTAATGTTTTCACTGATTTTCAAACTTTTTTTATTACACTTTATCAAATCACTTTATAAATTCAAATTTACTTTTTTAAACATCAAGTTCAGTTTTCTCATTGCGAGGAGTGGTTGTGAAAACACTTGTATGATGTCTTCTTTGGCTCCAGAGGAGTTTTCTAATGTTAAAAAAAAAAAACTTGTGATGTCATCAGGGTCATCTCAGCTTCAGACTGAGGCTTAAAAACGTCGAGCCTGTGTAGTTTGAAGAAGTGGACATTTAGTAGGCAGGTAGGGCTTAATGTGAGTTGCATAATGGGAAATGTAGGATCTAGTGTTTTTGGAGCATGACCCACACTAAGGATTAAAAATCAGGATATATCAGATATCTATCTGCTGCTTCGATTTCCACCATTTGTTTTTTCTTTTCTTTTTTAAATCTGCCTCTCACAAGAACCCTAATGTTACAGAAGGTAACTACTACATTGCTGGAGTTCCCCTTTAAGGACTCCAATGGAACTTTTGTGTCCAATTGGCTCTCTTTACATAACATCTGCAAACATCTGTCCAATCATGCTCCTGAAATGTTACCATTGTACCTATGAGGCCTCCAACTGAAGCGAGACTTTGTAACATTTGCTGAACAGCAGACACTGTGGCAATTGACAATTATGAGATGATGATACATTTTGAAAACATATGGTAGCACAAGTAGCAATATGTGGTTAAATGTCAAGGAACCGACTTAGTAATGACAATGTGGAGGTAAACTTTGCTAACATAAGCTACTGGCCATACCGGAACGACTAAAGCTGAGTGTACTGGGGGCTTTATTTGCTCATGAATTCAACTTTTCATCTGAATGAGAACTAATGTTTTATTTCTTCTTTCAAAGGTTATATAATCCCACTTTAAAATTCAGGAAAATCAATTTTTATTTCCAATACAATAATGCAGAAAATGTAATGTATCTCATCTATAGTCATGATGTGTTTGAACTGAGAAAAAACGAAAAAATATCAGGTCCAAAGGTGATTTTTGGACCTGATATTTATAAGCTTTTCAGCTTAAAAAATATGTAAATGATGAATTGATTTTCAAAATAGTTTATATGGTATAGTAATGTTCAGACAATCAATTTCGTCAGCTAATCGTTTTGGCTCCTGACCTGCGTAAAGTCCGTAGAGAATGATGAACATACACTGGGGAACAGCAATAGTCTATTCCAGGGTTCTTCAACATTTTTTTAGGCCACGGACCCCTTACCTGAAAGAGGGACCGAGTAGGGACCCCCTACTACATATTTTGTATACAATTGAGTTGTATATTAAACTGGGCCGAATGGATGAAAATAAATGGTTATTATTTATACATCATGTTTTAACATTAAACATACATTTGGAAGGCACAGTGAATCCTTAAGCTTAACTGCTATCACAGTGGCAACCTTACCTATAGTAAGTTTATCTTCAATACGTTTCTTTGTTACTCTTAAAAAATGTGAGAAGGGGGGGCCTTATAAAAGCTGAAGCTTCTGACCCTACCCTTTGGTTACGACCAATAAAGCCATTCATTCATTCATTCATTCATTCATTGTGTAAATAATTCTTTCACAAATAGGCCAATTTCAATTTCAATTTTAAAGTTTTATTGTCATATGCACAGTAAGGAAAACATATTTCCCTGAACAATGACAATTTTCATTTGCTGTCCACATAATGCCAAACAATGTAAAATCTACAATATATACTACATATGATACGAAATAAGAAACAAAATGACACAATTTTAAAAGGCAGCATGTGAAAAATAAAGCAACAATAGTAATAATAAAACAGTGCAAGTTATGCATGTGCAAACTGAAAACAATGTAAACAGTCGGGGGTAGTTATACGTTATAAGAGGTAGTTATCTTTGCTATTAACATGTTGGATTCATATCAATGTATATTTTCAGACATGTTTAAAATTTGTAACAAAGAAACGTGCGAAAAACTTTTTTCGAACATAATTTGGCGGCTCCCCTGCAGTAACTCTGAGGACCCCCCTAGGGGTCACGGACCCCCGGTTGAAGATCTCTGGTCTATTCTATACACATTATGGAAAACCATGCATGAGTGGGTCTCCATTGCACCCAGGTTGCCAGAAAAACCGCTTAGAACAACTTACTAATTGAGTTGACAGTGATGCATTAAAATGGGTCATCCTGGAATTGCTCTTTCCTGTGGCTACTGGCTGGGCTGGGATTACATAATGATGATAAAGCTCTGGACCTGGCCTTCCAAGATAAAAGCTGCCATGCAGGACCTCGTGCATTCTCTAAATGCTTCGTCTAAGAGGCCTTCTGAAGGAAGTGATTACTGCAGAGCTGCTCACTAATGCTCCAGCAGGACCCGACGGTGTACTCTGTTATTCATCAAACACAGACAGTGTAAGCCTTGGCAACTTTGGAAAATGCATGAATAATGAGTGGGTATGTTATTGTGAAATGATAAGCCGTGCATTCTTTTACATTTTCATGTGGTGACAAAAGAAGTTTTAGCAGCTCTTGGAAACGGACATGGACTCTGTGGGTTTTTCCTCTTCAAAGCAAAGTGTCCACTCAGTCCTAGAGGGACATAATGAATAGCCCCATTAGTAACATAAAAGCAAAGTGGAATTCCTCTGCAGGGCTACTGATGGCCAACTGCAGGCATCCCATCGCCATATGACTAAATCAGATGCTATGGGTGACAAATATGGCCTCACAGCTGAGAGCAGCACAAAGGACACTCAGTTGTCTACTCGGGCCGGCGGAAGACAATGTGGCTCCTGTGTTGAAATGTTGTTTATCGCATCTGTCGATGGCGTGCCAGGTTGTGGTGCAACTTAATGCTGTGAACTTATGGAATAGCTGAAGAAAGAGATGCCTCTGTGGCACGCGAGTACTTCTGCAAAGAGGAAACGATAAGAATAAGTCTGGATGATGTAATGCCGTTGCCAAATGTGTGATGGAATGTTACTGGAATGAAGAGTCATTCATGAAGCAATACGGCTGCGGACCGAAAGGAATCAGACAATACAGTGGGATTATGGAAGTCATAATTTAGCTATAGTGTAAATCTGTCTGTGTTTTCTTTGATAAATGTCAAAGTATGTAATATACGACTCAAATTCCATGTTTAATGACTTTGAGCACAACATTTCACTTTTAATTTTCCAAATGCAGTGGTCCAGACCTCAACTGAAGGGGTAAGACATGAAAAATGATATTGCAAATTGTTTTTATTTTTTTACTTTTCCTATTTGCGATCAGCTATAACCATAATTGTGAACATTTAACAAAAATTATATAACACATGTATTTTAGGTAAAACACCACCTGAACTAAGTCTAGAAATAGACCAGTATCTATATAGTATCATCAGAATTGCAGCTTTGAAACAAATTAAAAAACCCTGTCTACTTTTTCTACAAAATAAACAATGAATACAATTCGGGAGGTGGAGTCACAAAATGAGAGATCAAGACGGTGGAGTAAATAGTTTGTTTGCGAGGCCCACACTTAAAAAAATATATAAAAAGGTATGTCTTTAGGGTGCAGTACAAGTAATGTCAAACTAATCTACTAAATGATTACAAGCCATGTCATTTTCTATGTTAAAGCAAAAATATAAATATTGTAGGAATGCAGAAATAATACAGTGTAAACAATCAGAAATGTGTGATCTCTTACTCTAAAGTATGAAAAGCTCTAAAAAGCCCTCAAGTGAATCAATGTTCGAAGGACAAATCCCTTTCACTGTACTGCTTACAGCTCATGTCTACTTCTAGACTTCGCTGACCTACACATTGGGTAAAATCTCACCTATTTACATTGGCCTTCCCTGTGTTTTAATTGTCTTACCCTGTTATGTCTGTAATTGTTTGTCTCTTGATGTCGTCTTAGCTTAAATCACTGATCTGTAAGTGTATTTATTTTATTTTATTATTCTGTGGTGCGCTATGTACAGCACTTTAGGAGCTGTTTTTAAATGTGCTATAAAAATACATTTTACATACTTACTTACTTACTTACTTACTGATATTGCTGCTAAATGGCATATGTGGTTATTCTGGTCGAAAATGTTTTTTTGAAATAGAGTGTTTCTTCCATGTATCATAATAACTAAACTGGGGTAAAACAAATTCTTTAACTTTGGGGAACTACTTTGAATATTAATTCCGCCGCACGCTCTTTTAAGTGCAAATTAGATGTTAAAGCTTGTTTGGTAGCGAACAACGTGCTGCACTCGTGCAAGCTCTGCTCAGGACAGAGTGCAACTCTGATCTTGTACTTGTCAGCGATAAAGCAGAAGTCTATAGTCTATTTTAATACAGTCAGAGAGGAGAAGTGAGGACATGTTTCCTCTAAAGTCATACATGCGCTGATAACACAATAGTGTCCTGCCATCCATTAGTCACTGTGTCCCAAGACATGGGTTCACTCTTAGTTGCTGTGATGTCAACACATACACTTCACCACAGTTACAGCTTTAGTGAATCCATCTCCTTAAACAGCAGTGTTGCAAGTGCTACTTGTGACACACACACACACACACACACACACACACACACACACACACACACACACACACAGTGGTGACATGTGACTAAGTACTTTACTCACAACAGATTTGTGGTACTTTTCATGCCACTGTCTACTTCTACTCCACTACCTTTCAGAGGGAAATGTCGTACTTATTACTCCACTACATTAATCTGACATATTAAGTTACTAGATACTTTACAAATTGAGATTTTTGCAATACACATGTAGTTAATAAAACACACGCAGTTTATAAAATACAACGTAGAAGCTTCCAGCTTCTAAAATGTGAGGATTTTTCTGCATTGAGTAATTTTACTTTATTTTTATTTTTATCACTTTAAGTAGGCCTATATTTTCCTGATGATACTTACTTTTACTTAACATTTCCAATGCAGGACTTTTACTTGTAACAGAGTATTTTTACAGTGTGGTATAAGTAGACCTACTTTTACTTAAGTAAAGGATCTGTATACTTCTCCTTCACAGCACAGAGAGAGAGAAGTTTTCCACTGAAGAGAAATACAACTGTTTCGGCTCACATGCGCTGTCTGTGGCGAAACACGTCGCCGACAGAAAAGACTACAGGGAGAGAGAGCGCACCAGCCCGTTATATACATGCCTATAAATAACCAGCCAATCAGCGGCGAGACACTGGGAGTTAAACGCGCCAATTAAAACGGAGAAGGAACCAAATGAAGTCAGAGTCCGGCCGCGATTGGCCAACTGTGATATCATTTGCAAGCCCTTACGCTGCTCGCCGCTGATTGGCTGAAACCCTGCAGGCGTAATCCTGCCGTGAGGAAAAGGGGGTGGGGGGGAGCGGGCTTCGAGGTTTGAATAGGGAAGTTTGCAGAGCGCAGTTGTTCCCCATCCAGTCCGGCGCAGTGTTTGCAAACACCTTGAACGCAAGCGAGCGAGTGAGCGAGAGAGGAGAAGAAGAAGAAGGGGGGGACTGACAGACGGACGTTCGGCTGCTACTGCTGCTGAAAACAAGCGCTTCTACTCCGCTTGCATCGCAGGGGACCCCGCTCTTATTCCTTCCGCTGGGTGTTTATTTTTTTTATTTTTTACCTGACAAGCATATTTAACTTGCAGCTAAATAGGCTTCTTATTTTTTTAAACAAGCTCTGGAAAAAAAAAGAAAAAGGAAAAATGGATGTTCTACCCATGTGCGGCATCTTTCAAGAACTTCAAATAGTTCACGACACGGGCTATTTCTCAGCCTTACCGTCACTGGAGGAGTACTGGCAGCAGGTGAATCAATCTATCAACTGTTTGGTCAAGTCGCTGTTTTTTTTTTTTTTTGCTTGTGTGGCAAAGCGGAACTGAGACGCTTCGTTTGCTTTGATAGATTACACCGCGGTTTTCTTGAATGCGCCAGAAGTTCGAAATGGCATCGTTAACGGTTGTAAACACAGGTTGACCTGGTGCTTAGACGGCGCCCGTCTTTTCACCAGGCGTGCTATTCTTTATGATGAGTTTCGTTTTGGGGTTAGATGAATGGGGACAGACTAACTCAGCAGCAGCAGCAGCAGCGTGCTGCTGGCGCTTTTTACTGCTCTGCTGTATTTTTGGGCATGACTTGTTTGAGCGCACGAGAGCAAACACTAGCCGGTGTAGGAGGAAGTAGAATTTCAGTCAGTCAGTCAGTCAGTTATTTCAAAATCACATGTACCGCGTTGGCTCAGGATCAGCTCTGTAATTAATGAGATGTTTCCGTTTGTTTTGACATTGTTTCAGAACCTACATTATGACGTTTTAAATGTGACCCAGTGTTTCAACTCCACGCTGAAGAATTTAACAGTATCCTCATCGCCCTTTTCTCAACATTTATTTTCCTTTTTTTTTTTTTTTTTTTTTTTTTTTTTTTTTTAAATAAAAAAGAGAAGAAAACATCTATTTGCATCATGCTTGGATTTGAATGGCCTCCACAACATGACACTATCAAATGTCAGCCATGGCTCACGATCGCTGCTCGCATGAGTAGGCACTAGCACAGCTGGAAAATATTGTGCAAGGCTGCAGAGGCCTGGAGGAAATATTTATTCTAGCTACTATCTGCCTTGTCAGCCCCCTATAGCCTACTGCCTGTGAGCACCTTCTAATGCATGGCCCCTCGCTTTTTTTTCCAACTTAAACGGCCTCTGAAGGCGACTGGAAGCGGGACTCAGAAGGGGCTGACACTGAGGAAGGATGTGATTGCATGTCAGAGGTTTGCATGAGGAAAAGCATCTGAATGGAGGGGGGGGGTGTTGGAGCGGCTTCCTTAAAAGGACTCTAGATTTGATCAGTGAGTCATTTGCTGAAATAGGTTTAAATAGTTTTGCAGGTTTAGTGTTGGGCTGCGGTCAGGTGAGGAGAGTCGGGAGTTCAGGGGGATGACAGTTCCAGTGAGTCACGTGAAGCGGATGTGGCCGGTGCATGCTGGGATGTCTGGGATGAGGCTGGCCTAGGTCAGGGAGTTTGAGTTCAGCCAAGTCAATCAGTGAATTTAGAATCCTGGCATTGCAAATGCAGAGGTTTACTTTCATGATCAAATAATGATGCTGATTATTGTATCTGTGAATCATTCAAGCCGAAGATGATGCACTTCATTTGATTTGTTTTATCCAGCCCCCCAACAGTCCCAAACCCCAATATATTTCATGTAACCTCA
This sequence comes from Perca flavescens, assembly GCF_004354835.1. Lineage (NCBI taxonomy): Eukaryota > Metazoa > Chordata > Actinopteri > Perciformes > Percidae > Perca > Perca flavescens. The sequence continues at coordinate 7,154,768 of NC_041352.1, forward strand.
AATATAATACAAATGAGCAGCAGATCCTTGTATTTGAGGAGCTGGAACCTGTAAATAATTGCCATTTTTGCTTGAAAAATGACCTGAAATTATAAATTTTCTTTCAATTGATTAATCTGTACAGCTGTAATGTCTAAACGCGATAGTTGCAACTATGAGGCGGATATTTACAATAAAGATAAGTGGAGTAATATCTCCATTTTCCTGGTTAATACTTCCTGCTGTAAGCACTTAAGAAATAATCCGCCACACGAGGCATTTTGGGGGTATGTTCCCATGCATCTTTTAAAAGGATTTCCCACACAGCAGCATTTTGCTGGCGTGTGAATGAATGAAGCTCCTCTCTTTAGGGCTGCTGTTGTAGTTCATTCATTCATTCTTACTGTATCTTCTCACCCAACCAGACATGCTTGGAGTTGGAGCGCTACCTCCAGAGCGAGCCTTACGTCTCCACAGCCGACCTCAAGTTCGACAGCCAGGAGGACCTCTGGAGTAAGTTGATCTTGGCCTGCGGGGACAAGGCCAAGGCCGATTCCGACCCCAAGCTGCCCGCGGCCCACGAGGAGGACAATCAGGACAGCCAAATCTTGGACACCAACAGTGTGAATTCTGATGCCAGCAGCGAAGCTTCAGACAGTTCTGAGGAGCTCTCGCCCATACACTGCTTTACCTCCAACCCTCTGGGCTCCGTCTTGGTTGGCTCTGGACCTTTTAGCCCCTCCATCATAAGCACTCCCCCGTCCTCTCCGGAGGCCAATTTGGAGGCCGGCGGCGTGACTAACGGCTGGGTCGCCACACACGGCGAGTTGCACTTGCCGGTCAAAATCAGGAGCGGCGGGGTGGCAAAGAGCACGGAAAAGACGGGACTCATCTGCGGGGACGCGTCTCCGGACGGCAGGAGGCGAGTACACAGGTGTAACTTCAACGGCTGTCGCAAGGTTTACACGAAGAGCTCCCACCTAAAAGCACACCAGCGCACTCATACAGGTGAGTCTCAAGCACCTATCAGAGCCGAGCTGGCCTACATCACGACCACGTGCGATGTATCTCTTCTGTGACTGAAAACTGCAGAGAACCGACATGAGGCTGTTCTCTGCTGCAAAATCGATTCATTCAGTTTTTTTTTTTTTTTTTTCTTAAAGTTTTATTGAGTGAATGGCGGAAGTGCTTTCAATTCAGTCTTCCACCTTAATGGCATTGTCCATCCATTGTGTAATGTAATTAAAGGTCCACATTGCATGATGCCCTCAGCTGGAGCGCTGTGAGTATTAGCTCTGCATGGCTGGATACCTAAACTGTGACCTAATCTATCTGGAATGTGACTGACTGAGCCAGCGAGTGGGCGGGCGAGATAGAGAGAGGGGGGGGGGTTTGCACATGGGAGATAAAAGGACTTGAAAACAGATTGAGTTTCACCATGGGAAAGGGGTGAATGGGCGGAGAGCCTGGGGGCACAGAGTTGGAAGGGCTTCGAATGGTCATTTGAGCATTTTTCTTATTTTTGATTCGCAGCGTGAATCGTGTGGCTTTTTATAATTTATTTTTTTCTCCACATTTACTTCACACATTCACCTGCACAGTATCGCTCTTAGCATTCTTAGCATGTTTCAGGTTGTTAAAAACGCAGCTAGTGATCCAACAGGTCCAGCGGAATCTGGGTCTCGGGTGAATTGTCAGCGCTTATGTCATCTGGCCTGGCCCGGTGATGATTGATCTGGACGCAATTTGAATAACAACAGATGAAAGCCGACCAATCGCAGCCTGAGCATGAAAACATTCCTTTTGTTGCCTTGAGCTCAATTAACACCCCCCCCCTGCCTTGTTTGTTCTGCAGGTGAAAAGCCTTACAGGTGTTCATGGGAGGGCTGCGAGTGGCGTTTTGCACGAAGCGACGAGTTGACCAGACACTTCAGGAAGCACACTGGGGCAAAGCCATTTAAATGCAGTCACTGTGACAGGTAAGACACACACCGTTTATCTGCAAGTAACGTCACCGGCTTCCCCCCCATTTCACACAGATCCAAGGCATGCACTCGTGACGTGCATTACTGTTGATGTGATCGATGTGTCTTGTCATCCAGATAAGGATGCATGTCTTTAAAGATGGAAAACACTGATGGCTCAAAAAAATACAGCTAGATATCAGTATCAGCCTCGAAAATCCAGTATCGGTCAGTTATTCCAAAGATGAATCAGGGCTAGGGCTGCAATTAACGATTATTTTCATTGTCGAATAATCTGTCGCTTTATTTTCTTGTTTAATCGATTAGTTGTTGGGTCTGTAAAATGTCAGAAAATGGTGAAAAATGTCGCTCAGTGTTTCCTAACGCCCAAGAGGACGTCCTCAAATGCCGCGTTGTGTCCACAACTTCAACATTTTACCGTCCCAGAGGAGTGAAGGAACTATAGAATATTCACATTCAAGAAGCCGGAATCAAAGAATTTCCATTTCCTTTCAGAAGAAATGACTCAAAACGGATTAACCGATTTTTATGAAAATACTTGGCGATGAATTTAATAGTTGACAACTTGGATTCATTCAGTCGATGAATTGATGCAGCTCTAATCAGGAGGTCATTGACCAGCGGTCCATCTTTGCATTGTGACTGACTTCCTCTCTCCCCCTCCCCCTCCCCCTTGTCCCAGATGTTTCTCCAGGTCTGACCATCTGGCTCTTCACATGAAGAGGCACGTCTAGGGAAGGGCAAGCTTCAACCGAGCAACGCAGAGAAGAGGAAAGTTTGAAAAGAGAAATAAAAAAAATTAAATTTAAAAAAAAGCAAATGCCGTCTCCCGACCAGTCTCTTGGTTGAACTGTCCCAGAGCAGAGTGGCGGGAGTGTGTTCCAGCCAAAGCATGCCGTTTTGCACCATACTGAAACCCAGTGCCTCCGGGACCTCTCTTTGGAGAAAGGCGCTCTGAAGGTTGTCTGTTGCAACAAAAAGGAAAATGGATGGGGAAGACTTTTTTGTTTGTTTTTGTTTATCTGATTGAGATGGACTTACAACACACACACACAAAAAAGACAGCAAAAAAAAAGAAAAAAAAATGATAAAGGACACACAAACAAAAAGGCTGAATGATTTGTATGTATGGTGCATGATGTTTTTTGGGGGGTGAACATCTCCCGGACAGCAGATACACTGGTACTTTTACAAAAACTGTCTGAGGTAAGCATGTGTGCACTGTGAATGTCTGAGATTGGCTGACTGGCCCCCTGGGAAGAGAAGAGAAGAGAAGAAGAGATCTTTTTTTTCTTTTTGGGAGAAGAGATGGATTGATGGATGGTTTCGGGGCTGGTACCAATGTTGCTGTGGACTGAATGGGTTTCTGGAGGGGGGGGGGAAACGTTCCGTTTGTGTTTCCCCGGTGGCAGTATGAGGATGGGGCAGGATGGAAGTTCCTGCCTGTCTGTCTGGCACCCAGACTGTGGTGGTGGGGGGTGGAGGGGCTTCTCCGAAGCTTTTGAGGCCTTGGGTTTGATTTAAGGTGGACGTGCCCCCATTCTGGTCAGTGTCCCAGGGACCAAGACCCCCCTCCCCTCTTGGTCACTGTATGACAGGAGCTTTTTTTGGTGTTTTTGGTGCAGCTACTAAATGTGCAATGTGTTATGTAGCCTGGTTTATTATTTTTTTACAAGCTACAAAGCTGATTTGTAGTCCAATTGTATAAGCTGTGTGCTTAGAGGTATAACACAACTATACTATAACTTCAGTATCATAGACAGGTGTTGCATGGTTCTAGGGTTTGTTCATTTCATGTTTCCACTGTAATCAGGACTGCAAATAGTTTCAATAAAAGTGCAGCTAAAGTGCGGACGGTTAAATGTTACGATATTGTACATAAAGCCTTGACGATTTCCTCTTTTTATTTTTTACTACTTCATCCGTTTCATTCTGGCTGGAGATTTCACCACTGCTTACTCATTTTCTCATTCATCCTATGCCTTGAGGAGTAATTTTGATTTTTTGTACTTTCTTTTCTATCTAATAATGCACTGTTGACCTTAATGGTGCCTTATGCAAGTGACTCGGCCCGGCGGTAGCCGTGGTTTTTTTGCTCCCCGGGGGGGGGAAGTCACATTTGTTGTATGGGTGATTTGACAAGCTTGATCAAGGCTCGATTACACATTAACTCGCACATCTTTTGTGTTCAATGACTGTTGTCCGCGTCTATTCCGACGTTTTTAAATTGTGTGGTTGAAATGTGAAACGTTCAGAAAAGCACCTTCTCTCAGTCGTCTTTGAGTCAGAGCACCAGATTAGTTAATAGGCTATCCCATTTAATTAAATCCGAACATGTAAATAAGACAAATGCTGTATGTTTAGAGCACTTAAAATTCATTTATTAAAGATGTTAACTACTGTGTAGTATGTACTCGAGTCCATCTCACACACACACACACACACACACACAACTCTAAAGGTACAAAACAAGCGGACTAGGTGAATAAAAATGGGGTTTTTATGTGCAGTTCATTCAGTGCTGCAACTTTTTCGTCGTATCCCTCCCCACCATCACCAACGCCACCGTCTCCTCCATGTCGTCTCCCAACCCCCCCGTCCCGTCCCTTTCTGTCCCTCCATCCCTGCAAGTGGGACTGAAGAAAAAGCTAAAGATTTATTGTAATTAACAGGCTGCAGTCGGACAGGCCTCGCCTTGTACTGCCTCTCCGTAATGAATTGCTAAAGGCTTTGTTGGCATGGAATCTGTCACAGACTGCTGACTGTGTAGGTTGGTTATTGACCTGTCTGGGGAGCGTTGTTTTAGCCAAGCTGCAACAGTATTATGAAAACCACAGGAGTGAGCGAGAGGTGGGGGGGGGGGGGCGGAGGCTCTCAGGAAGGGGATAAAGATCAAGTGTTAATGGTGCTTATGGAAGTTCAACAACAACAACAACAACAAAAAAAAGCCCATGATAGATTCTCCTTTTTTTTTTTAAACGTGGATCTGTTTTGATTTTTATTGGAGTTGGAAGGGGGGACTGAACAAAAGGTGGAGACCGTGGTAATGATAGGGATCAGAGTTCTTACTGTTCCAGGATAGAAGTGATCTATGCCACCCACTCCAGATCAGCCACCACGCTGTAGGAATTCAATGTTGCAGAAAGTTGCACCGTGGCGTGCTACGACTTATGGACAGGATGAGTACAAACTTGAAACTGCTTGCTGCGATACATTTGGGAGTGCTGGCAGTGCCTTTTGTGGGCAAAGGAGAGGAACATCTATTCTGTGGAGAGAAGAGGAAAAAAAAAAAAGGCAGCCAATACTGTTCAAGTGGTAATTGAGCCTTGATTAAGCCCCATGTTTGCTTGCATCTTTTACGCTTCTCATCATCGCCTTTATCCCACTACCCCAACTTCTTCAGACACACACACACACAACTCTTTGTTCTCAACTGAATCTTTGTATAAAAAAAGAAAAAAAAAACTTTTGTAAAATTGTTATGTTTATGCTTTATGAAATTTTTATTTGAAATTGTTTTGCAAAATTGTTATATTTCTGTATGAATGTATTTTTTATTGGAATAATAAGAAATTCTTATCTGACTTTGGCTTGCTTCCTTTGTCTCATTTGTTGATTCTCCTCAGTTATGCTTCATTATTGTGAAAGCTTCTTTTTTGTTTTTGCCCGTGATGAATGTACCGTAAGTATTATTGGACTGTATTTATATAGCGCTTATCTTAGTCTTAACGTCTGCTCAAATCACATTTACACAGTACAAGAACCATTTGCTGCTGTACTATTTACACACACATTCACACCGATGTCACTGACATTCAGTGTCTTGTCCAAAGACACTTCGACAAGACTCTAGGGCCAGGGATTGAACCACTAACCTTGCGATTGGTAGGACTCTTACCAGCTGAGCCTCAGCCGCCCCGTGACAATCCGATTTGGGTCAGGGTGTGAGCAGGGGCACATATTAGACATTTAGAATTCAAAAATAAACTAAAAAGGGGAATGTTTTTCTACTTTGCGCAAGATACATTCGTTGTTAAACAATCACCTACTAGAAGCTCTAAGTGGCCTCACCTCTCCCTAACTTGTAAATACCCGCATGGACATATCTTTCTCCAACGAGCAAATTATATCTTGGCAGAAACTGGTCTCTAAACACAGAAACCTGACGCATGCTCGCTCCCAGTGGCAAACACTCAGTTTTTTTTTTTTTTTTTTTTTTTTGAAAACACCCCCTAGAAAAGTTTCTGTAAAATCTCACTGCAGTGGTTTTCAGTTCTAAAAGCGACTGACTGCTCACTCCTTGGAGCTAGCTAGCGCTCATCAAAGCAGTATAAATAATTTATCTCCATCTCTTACAGCCCATGGCATTTAATTAGAGAGCAGCTTTTATACATTTGTTAGATAATTACTCTACTTGACACAGATAATGATACAAAACAGCAGTGGATTAACCAAAGAGCCGAGTTTAAGTCACAAACTAACAAGAAAATAAGATTATAAAAAAAAAAAAAAAAGAAAAGAAACGACAGCCTTCTTCTTCTCGGCTCCCCTGTTTATGGTGATGACCTATAATGGGCAGGCAACTTATTAGCTCCTCTGATTTCCAGTAAAAGCCCTGTGGTTTAGAAATGAAGCTTTGCCTGCAGTTGGTAATTAGGCTCGCTTTGGAGAACCTCCCAGCTTTGGAGTGGCGAAGAGTGTTGTTTTTGCCTCAAATGCTGCAGCTCCTTGATCTCCCCAAACTGCTGCTCCACTTGACTTCTCAACTTCAAATCTACCTATGATGCATAATGCATTGCTTAAAAGCAGGACGACCAGCAAAGAAAAGTTCTGAGTCCAAACTACTCGCTTGACCTGCACGTGGAAGAAAAGAAAAGAAAAAATCTGGAGGCTCAGGTTCTTGTGTTTAACCTCTTAAAGGAGTCAGACACATGTTGCGTTTAATTTCCATGCAGCTGACTCACATCCTCGCGATATAAGTGGAACATCCTCTTGTGAAGTGGACCATCATGGATAAAGTTTCTCCTAAATGTGGCACTCAGAGCGCATATTTGCTTTGATGTGTCCAGACTGCAAATCCTCCATACGCTTTCCCACATTGATATTGTAACACAGTCTATAACCCAAAGGATTATGGGAAACAATTCATCACTTTTAGATGTCACACATCTTATCTTAATGTCTCAGGGGAGGGCATTAGATCTAGGGGTTTGTCCCATGGCAATGCCACGGTTTGAAAAGTTTTATTGCTAAGCAGTGGTGGTGGAAAGAAACTAAATACATTTACTTGATTCATGCATTAGTTTAGAGGTGCATGTGCTGTTCTTGTGGCCGGCTGTGGCTCAGTTGGTAGAGCGGGTTGTACTCTACTCACAGGGTTGGGGGTTTGATCCCCCCAGGCCAGTGTGCCTTGCATGGCGGCTCCACCACTGTGTGAATGAGTACCTTGCAAAGCACTCTAGAAAGGCACTATATCAATGCAGTCCATTTACTTGGATTTTATGCTACTTTATACTTCTACTCCACTAAATCTATTTAACAGCTATAGTTATTTTTCAAGTCACTCAGAAGATTTTACATTAAAGACAAAAAAGCTCATAAAATACTATATATTGTCCCAAAGAGTGATTTCCCCTTTAAACATTTATGGTCTCATTTAAATAACTGTTTGGGAACCAAAGAGCATTTTTTAATTCATATTTCAGAAATGGCAATGTCATCTAAGTCATAAAAATAAATACAGATTGGTGTAGCAGAATATTTTCTTTCCTCCTCCCATTAATCATCTCACAAGCTTTCAGATTTATCTGGTGACCGTTTGGAGGGGCCCGACCCCCAGGTTGGGAACCACTGGACTAATCTACTGAACTGTATAAGTAGTTGAAACTACCTACAGCTCGACCAACAGTAAAATGCAACTTTGCATCAGTATTAATCTAATAAAATGTCATATATAATAACGTAAGTCACCAATTCTTCTACTTTTGATACTACAAGTACATTTTGCTCTACTTTTGTACTTTTACTTAACATTATACTCGTTAAGGCACATGTGTCAAACTCAAGGACTGTAGGCCAAATCCGGCCCCTTGCAGATTTTTGGCCCGCCTAGTTGTGCGCCAAACCATAAAACACAGGAGAGTGTTTTTTAAACTGCAATTACCTGATATTCAAAGCAGAATATGGCAGATTTGCCGACTGAGACTCAGAAATTCCCCCAGAAGCAGATAGTTTTCATATTCAGGCTGAACATTTTTTTTTTTTTTTTTTGTCATTGTTTTGCTTGATTTGCTAAATTCTATGATGGCTAAGGAACTCTTTTGATGACTTTTGTAGGGCTTCATGACAACAAAAAGTGTAGAAAAATGTCGGAAAAAGCAGCAAATTTACAAAAAGGTGACAAATGTCTGAGAAAACCACAAAAAAGTTGGAACAAAAACAAAGCTACCAAAATGTAAAAAAAAAAAGTGACACGCAGTAACAAAAGCACGTCAATGTCTGACCCTTGGTGTGATTCTCTTTTTCCAGTGTGGCCCTTGGTGAAAATGAGTTTGACACCTCTGCATAATGGTTTTTAATGAATGAAATCATTTTTTCTGCCATAGCCATTAAATGTATTTACATTCAGTATAGTACATAGTACCCTTTTATCCAAAGCGACTTACAATTGCTATACATGACAGAGGTCGTCCATCTCTGGAGCAACTTAAGCGTCTTGCTCAGGGACACATTGGTTGATGTATCGCAGTGTGAATTGAACCCAGATCTCCCACACCAAAGGCATGTATCATATCCACTGCACCGGCATCACCACCCCACACAGTATAGTAGTTTTTATTCCGATTGCCTACCTAACAACAAGCTATTCACAGGAAAAAAAGCATGCATGTAATCCAGTCTCACTTCGGAGGAGATTCGACCCCGTGGGAACAGCTGGACTAAACTACAAAGTTCAAATGTAGCTCCGCCTCAAGCAGCTATAGCAGCCAAATTCTGCTCACACGTTGACGCATCAGCGTTAGGCAAGGCAAGGCAGCTTTATTTGTTTAGCACATTTCAGCAACAGGGCAATTCAAAGTGCTTTACATAAAACATTAAAGAGCAGTTGAAAACAATAACAAAATATAAAAACAGATCAAATACGATATTATAGGAGTCTAGTGTGGGACAATGTATAAGCTGTTGCTCTATACACGTAATCCACCTGCAATCCTTTCCATTATAATTCTCATTATATGCTTACATAGATTGCCCTGCAGTTCCAATTTTCAACAATGTAACTTTAGTAACAATTAAAAATATAAAAACAGATAAAATACGGGAATTATATACGAGAATAAAAGTTACAGTGCAGTATAAGAAGTGAACAATTATTTAAAGAAAGGCAGCGTCAAAAAGAAAGGTCTTCAGCCTTGAGTTAGGGGCTATTTATCGCAGAAGAAATACTTTAAGTATGTTTTATTGCCAATACTGTTATGAATGCAGGCAACACATGCTCACGGCCGTGTTCTTATGCACAGTTTACGCACGGAAACTTATGCACACCAATTCGTATGATATCCTACGAAATTAAGCAGCCGTCGGCTGGTCACGTGACAACCGGTCACATGACAGTTAAGTTTGTCGTTCTTTACAGAATACATTTTGCTGAGAAAAGGTTACTGGGAGCCAGCTACAGAGCACCATGAGGCGCCAGTCGTTGCTAGTTGGGTTTAGCCAACAAAAGGTGACCGCGAGGGAGCAACAATTAGGTTTAGGCACCAAAACGACTAGTTAGGGTTAGGGTTATGGTGCTTTTCCATTACATGGTACCTACTCGCCTCGCCTCGACTCTACTCACCTTTTTTGGTTTTCCATTACGAAAAAAAGATTGTGGTTTGGATTAAAACACTCCCGGGACACAGACACGCAATTCCTGGGACAAAGTCTTGTGTTTTACCCGAATGGCTCATGAGAACAGCCTGATGCAGGAGAGCTTTATTCATAAGAATATTTTCAAATTGTGGTATTGCTATTTTTACTCAAGCAAAAGATCCGAGTACTCCTTTTACCGGCTGACAGCAAGGCTGAATTAACTGCCAGGCAACCGCTCCAGTCTGGGTCCCAGACTCCAAAGGGCTGCAAAGGCTTGTGCTAATTTGATTAAATGCAAATTTGTCAGGAAAATGCACCATCTAATATCAACCGAAATGATAGAGGCTGCAAGTCTTGCAGTGTAAGTGATCCCATTCTTGTTTGGTACCAATCCCAACGCAGGCATTATTCTTTACACAACCAGAGAAATACTTCAAGTATTTACCGTCTGCACAGTGGATTTTTAAATAAGTTTTTTTTCATGTGATATACTGAGCTGGTAACACCGAAGAAGAATGAGCTGTCCTGTGTCCACGTCAGTTGTATCAGTGAATCTCAATGAACATGACTATCTCTTGCTACATAATTGCAAAGGGATTACTGTTTTATCATTCCCTTTCAAGCGTAAAGGCCTTCCAATTGTGGATAGTAAAATAAATCACTATCCAAAATTGCTGTGAAATAACAGACGTGCTGCATGAGTGAGAGATGTCCTCGCCTGGGTCTCCTACACACACACACACACACACACACACACACAGGAAAATGGACTGTGATGGAGGCGCACAGTGAGTTAAATGAGGGGAAATAATAAGGAAAGAGAAGGTTATCAGGCTCTGAGCCTGCTTCATTCAGCCAGCCAGACTGCAAGTCATCACATATGCAGACTTTACTCTGAAAGCTCCAGCGTCAGGGCTTTCGCTCCCTCTCTCTCTCCCTCTCTCTCCCTCTCTTAATGGAGTCTATTAGGACGTGGGGAAATAGGACTGAAATCAGAGGTCAGTGACCCCCTTTTATTCCTTTATGTTCCTGGCTTGCCAGCACGGCAACCGCAGTCTCCACCACAGTGCCAATCACCATCATCACCACCCCCATCATCCTCACCATCATCATCATCGCTGCTATCTGCCTCTCCTACATTGTCAGTCCCATTTCAATTTTCACTGTAAACATCCAAAACACAAGTATCATCAGTACTACTGTTATCCTGCTATCCTAATATTACTCCTCCTCCTCCTCCTCCTCCTCCTCCTCCTCTTCCTTGGATTGCCCCTTGAATAATACATATTTCCTTAAACGAAGCCCCATAGTAAATTAGATTCTACACCTAATTAGCATGTTTCAATTAGCAGAAGAAATGAGAGAGGATCTAAGAACATTGCCCACAACAAAGTGGGCCAGATTAGTTGTTATTTTTCTTCTGTTTTGTTTCGTTTTCGTGTTTAAGCCGCAGAAATATGTATGAAGAGCTGCAGCTCTTTTGGTCTTTCAGCACAGATTTATTTCCAACTGAAACTGTAAGAGCGTCAGTTCTTTTGAAAACTGAGATGCAATCCTCCGCCAGAGATTTGTGGGTGAGACATTGTAGAAGCCAGCGGGGCGCCGGGAGAGGGGGGCGGGGGGCAGTAAACCTCCGGCAGCTGATGTCACTGAGCATGACCCTGTCACAGAACTTGCAGTGAACCAGCAAACACATCTGTGCGCTATGAAAAGTAGCAAAGGGTGACTTCATTACTACAAATTCCCAGCGAGAGGATTAGTTTGAGTGATAAAAAAAATATTTTTCAAAGACTCTCATTGGTTGGTGTAAATCTTGTCAAGTGTAGTTGAAGAGCCATATTTTGCATCAGTAAGTAGGTTCACATCAGCATCATGAGTGAGTAAAACAATACTTTCTTAGTATCTATATTCATACATCAACCATACTTCATCTAAGCTAATTTTTCATCAGGAAAAACTGTGGTTGCATGGCCGGTTTAACCTGCTTTGGGGCCCCGGGGCAAGAATTAGCAATTAGCAACCTATAGACTCCTGTCATGTGGAAACTCCTGTGAAATAGGTTGTTATGTGAATGCAGTATATGTACAACATTGATAATTGGTGTTGGTGTCTCCTGGCCTCGTCACTCCCCACACGGAAGCTGGGGGGAGTGACAAGGCCCCTTGGTTCCCTAGGGGGCCGAAGATTCTAAGCCGACAGGTAGATTCTGAGGATCAGAACAGTAGTTCAAATTACCTCGAACCAACTGGCAGACAATAAATATGTGGGGGCTCCTGAGGGTCTGGGCCAGTTAGCAACTTTTCCTGGTTGGTAATTTTGTAGTTGTGGTGGTTGTTTGGGCCCGCCCACTGAGTTTTCACTTTAGTAATGAGATCTGTCTTACTAATCGCTGTACCAAAGGTAGCATATTCTCCAAAAGACTATTTCGAAACTGTCCAGGGAAACCATGTATCTCCAAAACGTCAACTTTGCTAAGAGAAGCAATCCTGTTTTTAGATTTGTGACAATGTATTTTTCATATGGTCCATTTTTTTTTTTAAATGGGCCTAATGAGTTCATTCGACTTAGGAAGTAAGAGAATTTTTTTACATAAGTAAAACTTGATCCTTCAGTTTATCAAAACTGTGAATGGAGTAGGGCTGGGTGATGGTTGAAATCCTTTCATGATAATTAAGGATATTTCTAAAATTGATAGTATGTGTATACAAAACACAGCTAACGCTCATTCATTTTGGGCCACTACATTAGTACATCGGGAGTACGGACTCATTAAGGCTCATAAATGCTAAAGAGGTTAACCTGGCTCAACGTTTTTCACAATACAATGCATTGTCAGCTGGCAAGGTGCTGGCCAATCACATTCCTGGAAGATTACTTTTACAGTGTATTTTGCTCGCTTACTTCGCAATTGTTGGGATGCAAGAAATTATTATATCATGGTATTTTCTGCTGTGCCATGTGAAACGACACGCCCCCCCTCCCACCAATGCTGCTTTTTGTACGAATGCCTGGTTAAACAACTTATTTCAATAAGTAATCTTGTTAGTTGGTAGTTACAGCTTGCTCTGAATCATTGATTTGAACAACAGAAATGTATAATGTTAACATAATAGGCTCATAACCGTCACAATATTTTATGATGACAGTTGATAAACTCTAATATTGAATTATCACCCAGCACTAATGGAGACCTAGTTAGATTCTATGGATCAGTTTGAATTATGAAATGAAATAAAGGAAAACCATGATGCATTCAGCTGACAAATAAGCATGTGCGTCAGTAATAATCGTGCGCGGTGTGCGAGTATGTAATAAAGAGACTGTATTAGAGAGAGAGACAGAAGAGTCTCTGGGTTCACACTCAGTCCTCAGAAGATGTAGCTCCAAAGCTCAAGGTAAATGAGTCCATTTGAATACAAATCCGGGTCGAACTGGGTCACCATCATAATTGTCTCTGTAATTAGATTCACTCTCCGAGTCTCTGGCTTGTGTCAGTCCGGCAGACAGCGGCAGTGTACTCAGGAGGATGGACCAAAATACACTGTTAGCCTCTGGAGCCAGGGGTCGAGCGGTCAAGAAGAGGTGAGGACAGGCGAGTGCACATTCCCATATAATGGTCCCTGGTGTAATGATGTTTTTGTCCCTGGCCTTTCCCACTCTCATTAAGGCATTCTTGGTAGGTCACATTGCCTTCACAACTATACAGTAGATGCAATGCTTTGCTCGGTTTATGTACGCTAATGATCCCAGTTGTTACTGTAATGGCATTGGCTGTCCTTCGAAGCAACTTGTTGCTATGTTGCTTCGTGTCAGCGTTGGCGCGTTGACCTAAAAATAACTGCATTGTCACATCTGCAAGGCTCTGTTTTCCAGCCCACTGTTTGACTCTCCATATACACAGTGTTTCCCTAAAACCACGCAGCCAATCCACAATCTGAAGTGCAGATATTTAATTTATAACATCTGAAGCGAGATGTCAAGCTTCAGATGTTATAATGTATGATTTTCAATTTCTACTGCCATTATATAGGTGGTGAGCAGAGACACTTAGTTAGTTGAAGTCAAGGTTTGAGATGCTTTGAAAAGTCCTCTTCTCTCATCTACAGGTTAACAGTGTGAATTTGCATTAATCACCATGACAACTGCCTCCTGACTGTGTGTTATGCCTGGCAGAGAAAAGAAGGAAGAAAGCAAGCATAGAGATGGCGACAGCCTCATGACAAGATGTGTTTTAATTTCACACTTTGTGAATATTTTCACTTCAAACTTACTGCAACGCATCCCACTTTGCTCAAATTGCAATTATTGTAGGAAAAGACGAGGTCATAGCACACAAGCTCTATTACTTTTTGCTTTTAAGACCAGATCTGTCCGCTTCATCTGCGTCTTAGAAATCCATAAAATCAAGTATTAGGTTTTCTGTTCATATATATATATATATATCGGACCACCACTCTGCTCCAGACTGAAATATATCAACAACTATGGGATGGTTGGATCCTAATAACCCATGACCTTTCTTCTTGCACCACCAGTTTTAATTTTTCCAGTAAAAAATCTCAACATGTAGAATAGAGCCATACTATTCAGTGACCCTCTAGTGAGCCCACTATCATGGCACGGATCCTCCCATACTCACCTAGGTTACGTTCAGCCCCAACAAAACGTAGCAACACGTTTTTTTTTACTACCACGGGTTTACATACACGTCTCTGCTGATTGGGTATCACCTGTGACACAGCCAATAACCGAGAGACACACCCTCCAAACGAGAGAAAACATTGCACACCGTTTCCCACCGTTCCGAGGAAACCATGTCTATCAACACGGAAACCGCAGTAAAACGGTGCACACCGTTTTGAGATTGAACGTGCCCCACACTTCACTCACTCCTAATTAATGGTCCATACTCAGCTGACTTCACTCACTCCTAATCATGGTCTACTCTATAAGTCCCACCCATTTTCTTTGTTCTGGCTGGCAGCAAGATGAAGCAGCACGTGAGGGCCTTCTGTCCCTGTAATTTAGAGACAAACCTATGGTTGTGCGCAATTTGAAAAAACAACTATCCTCTGCCATTGCATGGCAAAATGGGTTGTCCCTCCTACATTCTTAACATGGTGATGCTCAAGGTCCTGTGAACCAATCCTAAAAAAATATATTCTACAGGTTCTACTACAACATGTAGGCCTGATGAATTGCCACTACAATCTGTACAGACATTTATGGTTCCCATCAATAATGTAATTACTTTGCTTATCCCTCAACGTTTTCTCTAGCTCCATTCCAAACAATTAGCAAATGTTAGCATACCAACGCATTCAACTAAAATGTTGAATGTGATAAACAGTATACCTGCTATGTTGTCCTTGTGAGCATGTTGCTATGCTGATGTTAGCATTTAGCTCAAAGCACCAATGTATACACTAACATGGCGGTAGAGCTGTTAAACATTTCTAAATAAATCAATAACTTATTACATATCACTTATTGAAAAAAACTAGAAAATTAAACTTGTCGACTCCAAACCCTCCACACACACACACACATACACACACACACCACAAACACACACACACATATTACATATTCTGTATTTATTTGAGTATAGAAATAAACTAACTGTTGGCTGTAATAGGCATTCAGCCAACAGTTAAAGTATTTACTGACCATGAACTAACTAACTGTGAATTTTTCAAAATAAAGTTTTATGGACCTTAGTCCGTGACGTAACGTTACATCCTCATTTCAATAGTTTTTACGTGACCCATTTTAAGCCAATCGCTGATGTTTTACTAATCCAAACTAAGTATTTTTGTTTCACAACGTTAAAGCTTAAGTGCGTAACTTTTGGATATTACCTCTTCTGAAGAGTCCATAATGTTTTTTTTAATCCTCCGTGTCCTCTATGGCCACTAGCAAATGCTTGGAGGAGGGGGGTTGGTGCGCAGTCACAGAAGGCTTGTATCATGTGGACGCGCCGACAGTTTTGTTGTCTTTACTTAGAATTCCTCATGGGGGGAGACAGAAACTACACACTATAGCTTTAATTGCGTTTTTAAAAGTGTCACCGTAACCTTAAATAGAACTGTCACGTGATAAAAACTCTCATCATGTTCACGTGTTGCGGTCACATGTTCTAAATGCCCACCGTGCATCCGTATCACGGCGGGATATCATATATGTAATTTTGTGAGTCATTGGAAATCGACCTATTCTGTCGTTTTGGTATGGTATATGTTGACCAAGCTAACGTGTCCCGCAGCAGTCTGGCCACAGAACACACAGAGAAGTATTGGAAATCGGTAAAACAGCAAACAAGCATGACTTGTTACGAGCGTTACTAATGTTACTTCATTTTTCTATATTTTAAAATTCTAATACCTTACTTGTTACTGAAAAAAGTAATCCCATTACTACCGCCCAACACTGGGTATTAATAGCAAAAGCACACAGGTCTTAAATTCTTAAATTAGCTGTGCCAAGCTAAGTCAATCACCAGGTTTTATGTGTTTGATATTTACATTTCACTTCATCATCTTTCATTAAAACCTAAGGCTACGAACGAACCCTCATGCAGAATATTAATCCTCCTCTCTCCGCCTCCATCTCAGGAATTAATTTGGCAATGCACGCCCGTATTCTTTGGACTAGACCCTAATTAATTTTTGGTCACAGTAATTAATTATCGACTGAAAAAAGTGAAGAGCATATAGGAAATACTGTAGCATGTGACAAGGAAGAGGGGAGATAATAAAGTTGCTGCTGGTGTTGGAGGCAGAGGGGGCGATCTACATGCTAAACAGTGTGTTAAGTGAATTTGGTGAAAATAAGGTGAAAAGTGGTCATGTCACATTTAGAAAGCCTTAGCTCGTAACTTTTAATATAGCGACTGAGTGAATTGTCTATGTGTATATCACACTTTTAAGTTGCTCACATCACAGTGTAGCATATCTACACATTAAGTCTGTATTAGCGCGGCATTTCTGGCAAATGATGTCATCAGTTCATTGCTCTCCACTGTAGGCTGCACATGCAAATGGTCTTCACAGCCACATTTGAAAAATAAGGCAGAAAGGGCATGCACTTTCTATTTTCAGCTCACAAGTTATCCAGCATATTTCCAAGAATAATTGCAGCTCCCTGAGGGGAAAAAAAAGACATCTGTCCTCCAATTATAAAAGTGATTGTTTTGTTTGCCCAGCTTATTCTGTGGATCAAGGGGTCCTGTAGTGAAATATAAATGACTCGGGCTGTGGACAGCCTCTCTCGCATGCTGATGCACAATGCTTCTGAGACGACACTTAGGAATGTTAAAAGGTTTCCTTACCCTGGATCGACATTGAAGCTAATGGTAGCTACTCTCTGGGAAGCGAGTAGCCTTTTAGTACTACAGTCAGCTTGGAAAAAAGAAAAGCCAACAAAGAGAGCAAACATGGTGCTGCGCTAATGTGGAATCCTCACATCTCCACTTTTGGGGATTTTCATGCTTTCGTGTTTATCGTCAGGCTGAAACCAAAGCAGTTTTTTTTATTCCTTCTTGACATTCTTGGCTTTAAAAAGCTATTTTTAGAGTTGGAATTAGTTTTTTTGTTTACCACAGAAGGGTAAATGTTAACTCAGGGTTTCCGCGGGGTCTTAAAAAGTCTTAAATCCGCTGAAGTATCGTGTTCTAGGTCTTAAATCATTTTAAACAAGTCTTAATTTTCCTACGTCAATGTAACACTACTTCTAATGCTCATTGAAATGTTCCTGCAGCGCTTCACAATGTTTTTATTTTTTATTTTTATTCTGTGGTTTTGTAGTTCTTTCTTTTGCAAGTCCAAATATAATTCTATAATTCGCTGTATTACGACTACAAATGAGACCAATGTGCAACTGCTATTGCAGCCAATCTAGGCACCAGTCCTATATGCCGATGAGGAAATTGGGGAATTGTTTCAGACGATGTTTCTGGACTCTTAGTCTTAAAATAGTCTTAAAAAGGTCTTAAAATGTCTTAAATTTGACTTGTTGAAACCTGTAGAAACCCTGTAGCTACATGTGCAGATCCTATTTCAATTCATGCTTAAAGGATAACTACCGTTTTTTTTCAACCTGGACCCTATTTTCCTATGTTTTTGTGTCTAAGTGACGGATGGGAACAACAATCCTTGAAATTGGTCCAGTATTAAGCAAGATCGCTGCAGTCAGACACTTAGAATATTAATCTGAGCCTGTCAGCGGCAAAACGAGCACTTTTGTGAAGGTAAATACAAGCTGGAAAATTGCCCTATTAACTAACATTGCAGCTTGTTTCGCCGCTGCCGACTTCAGCGATCTCGCTTAATACTGGACCAACGTCAAAGATTGTTGTTCCCATCAGTCACTTAGACACAAAAACATAGGGGGAAAAAAAACCGTAGTTAGCCTTTACGGAGATTCTTTATTTTGCATTTATAATCACAGATTACCTCCTTCTATACTGCACATGATGATACAGTCAACTGTAAACCCCATTAGAAAAGAAGTAACTATGATATAGCAGCTTAGTGTCTGAGGTTTGGTAGAAGTATGTAACCAGTGACTGCACGTCACGTCCAATCACTGCAGCAGACAGGCAACAGGTTACTTTGCATTTTAATTATGAGAAGGTCAGGCCAGGGTTTGTTCGCCAGCCTTGTGCTTCATGTGATTAAACATGCACAGGACGCATAATTTATAGAGCACGGAGGACGCTTTGACCCCATCGCAATTTTACAATCTCCCACAAGCCTTTGTTGGTGCACCGTAAATAATTTCAGTAATTTATGGCAGAAAGATGAAGGTTGTTGGTGGAGAAGACAGAAAAGAAAAAAAAAAAATCAATGATACACGTTTAGGTAATTTCATTAACTCTACTACTTCAAAATCATACTAGTTTCACTAGGCGTTTTTATTTGGCACTCTTTTTTTTTTTTTTTTTTTTTTTTTACGTGTGGTAACAGGAGACATCCACAGCCAAAGAGTACGATTCCCACAGTAAACCTGCGGTTGCAAAGTTCTTGTGATGTTTCTAGCATTTGTCAACCAACAGATTTCGCTGTGGTTCTCATTAGTTACTCCCACTGAGCTATTTCGAGGGCCAACACACCCAAATAGAACTACATTGCTGACATGGATTACATTCTGTAGCTTGAGAAATTCAAAAACAGCAGTTCTTTGTGGGTGCCAACCAGCCCCCCCAACAACAACAACAACAACAACACAATGTTTGCCTCTTTATTCCCAATTTTTTTCCCATGGAATACTGCTCTAATTTAAATCCACACACACCCTCCCCCCCCCTCATGTAAAAGCATACAGATGCCATTCACAGTAGCATGGCTCTGCTTCATAAGATCTAGTTCTCAGACTTTAGCCTTTTCTCATTTGCATACTGTAACCCAACGGGGGTGGGGGCTAACTTTCTCACATGGGAGACATGACTGTGACATAATTGTTTGGCACATTATTAACACTCGATGGTTGTGAATGCAGCCATCCCATGCTTGGCTGAAGAATACACTCCGGGCAGAAATTGGACGTTTTGTCATTTGAGCTAAACGGAGGGGAGGGTGGGGGGGGGTCACTATCAAAATAAAGCGTTCCCACCCACCCTCTTAGGAAATGCTTGCCCACCCATGTCCAACTGATGTCAACACTGAGCAAAACAAAAAGAGCAACAACCTGTCGAAATCCTCGGGGCTGCCCCGCTCTCGGGCTCAGGGCCCAATCGTGTCATTTTAGACGGCAGCACTTTCAATGACAATAATCCACCGCCATCACGCTGGTAAGGGAGTTTTCTCAATATTGCGCTCCAGATCCTTGCAATCCAAAATCATAAGCATCCTTTATTATTTTTGAACAGACACCAGAGCAAACAAACAGCGAGGGTGACCACATCCCTGGCCTTCTTGCTCCTCTGCTCATATTACTCTTGGCATGTATGAGCCTTTTGGAAAATTCCCCCTATGATGTGCTGGAGGCGTCTGCTCAGTGGAGAGGTGATTTCCATAAAGCAGGTCACAGCGGTGGCTGTTAGCACTGTGATCACTCACATCCACTTCACCGTGAGGGGATGCTATTGTTTTGTCCCTCTGCCAAGCCTCGGCCACTTCTCGGGATGGGTAAAGAGGAGTTTTGGCTCTGCGAGCATGGAGGCAGACCTGCTGTGGAGGTGAAGATAAGAGGAAAAGGATTTTATTGAGAAATTATGAAGAAATGCGCCCCTGCTTCAGTTAGCCTCCGTTGACATTTGACCAAAACTGATACAGTAATGATATAATACACCCTGGACTGTTTTCATTAGAAATTAACAATGCATGACATGTAGAATATGGCCCACAGTATTTAAGTCCTAAATTACCTTTGGAAACATACTATAAATATTAGTGGAAATATAAGACAATGGTGGAAATTGCTTAGTTGCCCTATTCTATTTGTCCTTGGGAATGATTTGGCACAAATTGCAAGTGCAAGACTGACTCAACCTGAGGAACAGCAGGAGGACTCAGTTTTCTGCTCCGGTTGTCTTTTCCTTTCTGATGCTTTTCATTCATTTCAGTGGTGTGGTGTCTTGTTGTCACCTTGAGGTTGCCAGTCAACTAGGGCTGCACTTGGGGATCCTTTTCATCATGAATGAATCTAGATAACAATCAGCAGATTCATTGTTTGGTCTATAAAACGTTAAGAAAAAGTAAAAAAAAAAAAAATTACAATTTGCTGAAGCGGATGTCTTCAAATGTCTTGTTCTGTCCAACCAACAGTCCACAACCCACAGATATTCCTTTTATGTCAGTATATATTCAGTATAATTCATCACGTAGGATATAGAAAAGCATCAAATCCTCACAATTTAGCGGCTTTAATGTGGAATGACTTAAAGTGCTCATATTATGCTTTTTGTTTTTTCCCCTTTCCTTTATTGTGTTATATATCTTTTTTGTGCACGTTATAGGTTTATAAAGTGAAAAAGCCCAAAGTCCACCCCAATGGGACTTACCATCTCCAACAGGAAACACTTTTCACAAACTGCTCCAAACAGCTCTATACGCACAACCGGCACATATGGGTACTTTGCTAAAACTCAAGGCCGCGCCTCATTTTGGGGGATAGAAAACAGACGGTCAATGCAATTTGATTTGTGTTTGGATCATAATTTTGACAAATGTGTGTGGATTCTTTTCTTGTTAAACAGATGGTTTGTTTTATACACATGTCTAATGTTTATATTGTGACCTTGCCTGAACCTGAGCATTCACGATACCTTAATAAACTAAGTTTGATCGCCTGTGGTCTGGTCTATAGCCTGGAGCCAAAGCCCATCTATCAGGATCTATTTTAGGACATGGCAAGAGGACAAATCGAAGACCGGGGTTTTTGGATGTATCATTGGTGCAACAAACTACTCAGCAACCTTTCGGCATAGTAATTAATTCAAAACGGTTTGTTTAAAGTAAAAGTTTGGAGCGATTTACATTTTCTCTGTCGTTACGCTGTTGTCGTCTATGCGGGATTGTTTTCCCCTAAAAGTGGGCTTTTGTAACACACGTTATAATGCTCGCCTAGCTGCTAGCGTGGCACGCCCTCATACTCTGCTTCTGACTGGCTAGTAGTCCTTACCTAGGTACTGTCAGGGCTCGCCCTCATACTCTGCTTCTGACTGGCTAGTAGTCCTTACCTAGGTACTGTCAGGGCTTGCCCTCATACTCTGCTTCTGACTGGCTAGTAGTCCTTGCCTAGGTACTGTCAGGGCTCGCCCTCATACTCTGCTTCTGACTGATAGTAGTCCTTACCTAGCTACTGCACATGTGCGACTCCCAACAAAGATGGAACAGAAGTACAATGCCTCACTCTGTAGCTAAAACAGAGAGCTCAACACACAGGGTGAAAAGAGGAGCTGCAGCAATGTGGAGTACAACAAATATAGACTTGGTATATAAGCCCAGGAACCATACAGTCAATATACAACAATAACACCTCGAGTCCTTTTTGTATCTGTTCAAGAAGTTAATAATGAATGTGATGTGTTTTATTTAGGAAAATTACATTATGCTGTCCTATCCTATCCAATATTTCCTATATTTCTAAGCAGATTTCTCCCCCTGAATAATTATTGGATTCCTCCCCCCTCCCACCCCTGTGCCACCCCACTTAATAAATCCTGGAATCGCCCCAGCTATAGGAACTACAGGCCAAGTCCTCATCTCTCCAACATGTATCCAGACATATTTGACAAAACTACTGAGTTGAACTTGCCATTCAAGGTAAATTGTTATCAGCCGGCCAGTTGATATTTAACCAGCGTACAAGATGGGTTTTTTTCTCTCGCTCTGCTATTAAGAGATCAAATCCAGTACAACTTAACCACCAATCTGCTGGAGATGCACTTCTGTTATGCGGTGTTTTGAGTCCCCCTCAACAGAAAGGTACAGTAATACATACACACACACACACACACACACACACACAGAGACTATCAACATTCCAATTACACCGAACCTATTTATTTGTCGTTTGTTATCAAGTCATGGTTGGAACATACAAGAAAGAACAACAACAACTCAGCCCAGTTCATATTTTAATTAGTTTACCACTGTTGCATACACAAATCATAATTCTGCCAACACCCCGCAGTCAATGGATCCCGATAAATGAAATGTACATTTTGAAAACTGGGCAGGCACGCTTCCAGAATAAAGGCCTAGTTAATCACACGCAGACAGTTATTCATTGATTCTCTGCATCAAGTCGACTTCTGATACCGCACTTCCTTCTCATTTCCCCGCCAGCTATTAATTCCTTTTATTTGCATGACAGACTTCGTGCAAGAATCGTCCCTTTTTTCCCAACCTGACATTGTTTGTTTTTTTGTTCGGTACGTATCCTGTTGTTTTGTTTTGAGGGTGTAAAGGTCTTTGGGAGACTGAGACAGCCGTATCAACCCTGTTTAGCATAAAGCTTGTGGCTGGCCCCGTCCGTGGCCTAATGAAAAGTAGAAGATAGGCTATGCTTGTCATGCTTGGCTAGCCCTGTGATCGGCAGACTGTGGACAGTTACTCTGCTTGCATGCCAATTAATCTCACCCTCTGAATTTCCCACCGTCTCTGTTTTATTCTCTCCCCGCATGAAAAGAAGTCTGAAGGGTTGCTTTTGGACAAATAGTCATCACAACAATGCATGTTGGATGGACGTGCGTGGCACAGGCTTTATCTGAAGATTTTATAGTTTCACACAGATTGATTTTGCAGCATTCACTTTGCATGCTTGATTCAGATATGGACGTTAGAGTCTAATGGTTTTATTTAGCTGCAGATAAAATAAGGCAGTGAGTCCCAGTTGTGTAGCTTTCCACTGACTGTTAGATGCCTCTCAGGATCATATTTTCCACCTTTTGATATGGTGCATTGGTTAAAGGGCACTTTCAGCCGTATTAGCATGCTGCTCAGGCAGCCGCTGAACATTATTATTCTCTTTTATTTATATGTCAAAGCAGTGGGAGGAACCTGGATCCCAGCTCAGGCTCAAGCGCTCCTGGCTCTGTCTCAACAGACAGCCTGAGTATCTTTAAATGGCCAGTCATCACCATCGGAGTGTAGATAAAGATGGATTTCAGATGAAGATTCATCGGGTGAAAACAGACCTGAGCTTGCTGTTTCTGGCCCATCATCATTCAGCACGCATCATCTGCTGCAAGGCTTACACAGATATAAATAAAATAAAAAAATATATATATAAAAAATGTGAAAAGGACTCGTACAGCTATTTTACAAATCAACAAAGAGCTGACAAAAAAAAAACATGCCCATTCATCATCAATAATAGATGCGTTGGCTAAGCTCACACGGCAAGTGAGGAATCCAGGTTACAATTTATGGGATAAATATTTCATCGCTAACATCTGTCTGTATATTCTGTGCCAGTGTGTTTTGAAGTTGTTACAGATGAACGTCAAACGGAAAGTAGTTGAACAAGCCGCCGAGGGAATGGAACAAAGATGGAGCAGCGCTGGGAGGAGAGGGGAAGATTCACAGGAAGAAAAAAAAACTCAACAGCAAACAATTTTCCTTGGCTCGTCAAACAAATTAAACATGCCGTTTGGCGGACTTTACAGTGTCGCTCTCGAACAGAGAAAAACAAAAAACTAAATCAGAAAACGAGAGGGGGGCAGGGGTGAGTTTGTGCAATCTCCCCCCCCACCAGCCCCCTCCCCTGTACTGTTGGGGCAGCGCCATGGCTTGGACAGTACTCGCATTCTTCCACGGCTTATCCCAGGACTCTCTCAATTAAGCGCTAATAGGCAACCACACAAAAAGTGCTCAAAAATTCAAAAGAAGGAGGGGAGGCACTCACTTTGCGCACATCCCAAATTGTTTTGGGCTATTTTTTTTCATCACATTGAGAGGAAATGCCCCCCTAATTGGCCATACTGTTTCCTATTTCCTGTTACTGTTTATTGTAAGGGTTTTTGATTTGATTATGCCCCGAGGAATCTCCCCCCCCTTAAGACAACTGTCTGCACACTTGAACATGGTCACTAGGACAGCAGCACCTAAGATGGGACATGACAGCTCTGCTTTGACAGCCACTTAAAGCCAAGGAGCACAGGTCAAAATGTCAAACGCTCCCGTGCTTTGACAGACTTTTTTTTTTTTTTTTTAACAATAAAAAGTGATGAAAGTGCGAGAAATACCAATAACTTAACCTTTCAAATTAGCAACAGCTTCCTTCCTCCTGCTAAATTGCTTCTCCTGCCATTGTATAGTCAAAAAGAAAAAGAATAACACAGAACATGAATACAAAGTGCCTATAGCAAAGCACCATACTGAGCAGAAACTAAAGCAGTTGCCACATCAGAGCACATCCATATGAAATGAGTTACTGATGGGGCTGTTTTTCAGCTTCAGAGAATATGGCACCGAATCAAAAACCCACACTTTCAAAAAGGAGGCAACCCCCCCCCTCCACACACACACACACACACACACACACACACCCTTCACCACCACCACCACCACAGCAGCCACCCCCCCTAACAACCAAAAAATAAGGCTTAGGAGCCGAGCAGGCTGTGCACCCCAGTGTCTGCACTAATGTGAGAATGACGTATTGATGCAGAAGGAATTGTGAGAAGGGGGGGGGGTATGTAAGAAAATAAGTGTTGCATCTGATGGTAGCTTTGTGTGTACGTGTGCCAGGGTCTTTGATACATTAATTATGTGTGCTTTCAGTGGTTAAGAAGTTTTCATTTCAGTCAAATTAATTTGTGGCAATCTGATTAAAACCCTAGCATTCCAAATAGCTGCTTTTTACCTTTTTTTGTTTGTTTGCATGTCATCTCTATTGATTTTTACATGCATCCGAGCAGGTAGTAGACCAAGCCGAGCCTCATGAATGTAAACAAAAAGTCCTCAGTATTACAGGAAATATCACCAACCTTGACCACTTTATGTTTTCCTGTCTTTTCTCTCTTTTTGTTTTCCAAATGTACCCTGTTGTACATAAAGTCATGTTATTTTGCTTGCAGCCAAATCCCAAGAGTGGTTGAAAATAAATGAATGAAGGTCATTTCTGAAAAGCCCTGAATGTCGCTCCCAGTTCAAAAGCAATAAAGGAGTTTTACCCTCATCTGCATCCCCTCGAGAGAGAGTTTTTCTTTCTCAAGTGCTGTGGTGGCCACAAGGACAACTACAAACAGTCATCATTTAAATATAGTTAGTTACATGGGCATTTCTAAGATGCAAAGCTGCTCCGGAGGCAGAAATGATCTCAGCTGTGGATTTAAATATGATGGGCAGATGATACAAATTGGTAATTCGAACATCCAAAACCAAAGGTCATGCTGTGAAAATATAAGTAAAACTGTGGACGGGTGTCTTAACAACAGCAGTGTAAGATGTGCTCATACATAAAGAAAACAAAATGATGACTGAGCTGAGTTGTACAATAAGAAGAGTAATTGTAATATACAGTACTTTTTAAATTATGTGTGTGTTGGGGGAACTCTGTGCTTTAAACTTGTGCATCAGGCAAACAACAAAAACTGAATTTATGCTAAGGTTACTTTTTATGCTAATGTTCTTTGTGTGTGTGTGTGTGTGTGTGTGTGTGTGTGTGTGTGTGTGTGTGTGTGTGTGTGTGTGTTTGTGTGGGCGGGCTCTGTGCTTTACATTTGGGCAGCAGGAAAACCGCAAGAATTTTATTTATGCTAATGTTACGTTTATGCTAACGTTAGTTGTGTGACGGGGGGCCTCTGTGCTTTAACATTGTCCTGCAGGCAAGCAAATTTTGCCTTTTTATGTTACCGTAACTTGTGCGTGTGGCCACTGTTTTTAACCCATTTTAAATCCATGTGTCATGTCAACAGCTATCTACCAAAGTGTGGTGTCTTAAAGCTTAAGTGCGTAACTTTTTGACATTGATGAACGTCCGTTACATTCAAGCCGTTGCCAAATGAGTTGCTACAAAGCTAATTAAGACTATCAGCTCCACACAACTCTCTCTGTATTTCTCAGTATGGCCATGTTCAGAAGATTGTGGCGACTTTCCCGCGTAGAAACTCGAGTGAAGATAATGAGCTCTTCTGAAGAGTCCATCATGTTTTTTTTAATCCTCCATGTCCTCCTTGGTTACAAGTAACTGCGTGGAGGAGGAGGGGTGGCGTTGGTGCGCAATCACGGAAGGCTTGTATAATGTGGACGCGCCAACAGTTTTGTTGTCATTACTTAGAATTCCTCACGGGGGAAACTACGTACTATAGCTTTAAAAAAAATCTTGGAGATGCATGGGTGAGCCCCACATACAATTGGGTTTCCATCAAGTCTCTGTGTTTCTAAATACTGAAAATGTCCATATATAAGCTATCATGATATTAAAGCAATGTGTTTCCTACCCCTACTGTTTATAAAATGGAAAACCCATCTATAGATTTAAACTACTTCTACAGACCACTATCTCATTTCTTGGCACTTGTCCTAATCATGCTCTTCATTATAATGAGTGCTGCCAACTACTTCCAATGGAAAGTAACTAAAGCATGCTGGAAAAGTCGCTAGAAGTTGCTGGATTACATCACACGCCAATTTGCACATTACAGACATCATGAAGATTTTAAAGAATTAACAAAACACTGCGTTGGCAACGCACATTGGGCCTATTATCAACAAAAACAGTTGACCTTTGGCTCCACCCTCTGACTTTTAATCCATCCAATTAGATTATCTCTGCCTTGAAAACAAGTTTTGAATCAAAAGAAATTCTTCTCCATTCTGCCAAAAAACAACAACCAGATTAAATTCCCAGACTATGCAACAGCCACCCCCCCCCCCCTCCCATTACTCCGTGCTGAGCGCTCCGGTGGGCTGAACCAATGGGGAATGTGGCATTAAATCATGCATCAGGGTAATCCGGAATCGCTTTACACCCAAGTCGGCTTTAAAGAGCACAGAAACTGGCTTTGCAGTTTAGCCACGGTATCCCCCCCCCCCCCTCCCCCTTCTGTTTTCTTTTCAGTGTATCCTGGGAACTTGGAGAAGTGTAATTACATCATTGCGACTCTCCTTTTCAGCTCGTCCGATTGGTTTTGTGGGAACCTCGGTGTAGGAAGGAAGGAATTGCAGGTGTGTTTATAATTAGGACAATAGAACGAGCAGAGGAACTGTGTAACTGTTCTCTGTCCCGCTGATGGTGCAGATGGTGAGGTGTCTGCTGTGATTACTTGCAAGTGTTTTTCCTGAACTGCCATTTATGTTATCAGCTAAGTATAGTTTGTATCATCAGCTGTGTTCAGGCAAGCATTTTTTACTCAGTGGGGATGAATAATAACAACGATCAATACAACTCTGATGACTGTTTGAACAAAATCAAAGGCGAGAAGTCACATGTGTTTGGCCTCATTAACTGACTATTAAACCTATTGTTTGACAGTGGCCCCCAACCACGTTGTTTACATCTGCAATACATCTCTTCCCCCGGAAGTTTTTTCTCATAGTTTTCTTTATTGAACTTCACAATGTACATGAATTCAAAACACACACACACACACACACACACACACACACACACACACACACACACACACACACACACACACACACACACACACAGACAAAAACAGAAAAGAACATTCCCACCCCACACCGAACATACCTAACCCTCCTGCTGTCACTTGATGAATTGAGAGGACTCTGGTCAATAAAATAATGTGCAACGTAGTATGCAAAGATATCACAGTGTACACAATGCAAAGACACAATGCAAGGCACTTAGTGTTGCAAAGTGGAGTTGAAATACGAAAAGTCATTGAGGCACAATAGGTGGTTAAACAGAAGCCACAAGTCCGGTCCCCGAATGCCAAGAGTCACACCCAGGTGTGTATTAAGAGTCAAACATGATCATTTGAACATTGTCTATCAAAAAAAAAAAAAAAAATCTCCACACTTTAATATATTTCTTTTCAGAGTCCGTAGTGTACATGTGATTTTTTTCAAGCTCCAGGTTAGACAACCCATCCCTTTATCCAATGGGAGGCCGAGGGCAGGGCAGCATTACTCCACTTCAAAAACATCAGGCGGCATTCCTGAATTGTAGCCACGTCTAAAATCTCAAAGCTGTACATAATGGTTCGGTGTTGTAAAGGTTCAGACCTGTCCATTAGACCGAACAGCTATTGTAGCACCACGGCATGTGGTACACTCTGTGGCATGTCTACTGCTAAAAACAAAGAAAGAAACAAGAGTGACACACTATTTCTCTCTTTTGTTTCCTCATTCCCTCTCTGTGCAGTGTTCTGTGCTGTTCCCATGCGACTGGCTGCCGTCTTGGCGTGAACCTGACGCAAAAACAATAGGCCACAATTTTATTTATAGATGAAGCCTGCTCTGTATAATGAACTGCTGGATATGTTGCAGAGATGCAAAGCACACCTGTCACTTCCCACATGATACGGTGATGAAGGTAAAAGGGAGTAAGTGATGAAGGTAAAAGGGAGTAAATAGAAAAACAGCTCTTTTAGTGTTTTGTTAATTTTGTAAAATGAACTACCTTTATCTCACAAAGTTTGCTGTGCCAGGTTTCAATGGGGCAAATTACCATGAAAATGAGTTGTTATGGCATATCCCAGTAAATGTGCATGGCACAGAGTTTGGGTTTGGGAAGACGTATCCATTTAAATAGCTTCCGATAACTCTCTGAAATTCATTGGCAATGGGGCTCCTGGATAGTAAGGGGTGGGAATCACCAGAGGCCTCCCGATACGATATCATCACAATACTTGTGTCACGATACAATATCATTGCGATTTTAAACAAAGTGCAATATTGTGCTAGCCTGACAAGCCAGACCCACATCCAGATGTAGGGTCTGGAAACTCACCATTGACAGAGCTCGATCCGAGGGGCGGGATAAACGGTTGTCTTTGAAATTCCCTCTGCACGTAATAGGATAGCGCTACAACCAGGCAGAGCAGCGAAGAAGGTAGCGGAGCTAGTTGATAGATTAAAGTTTTGCCGTATCCGGTCAGCAAAACTCCGAACACATCTTCCTTTATTAAGAATGATTTCTGTGCCGTTCTTTATTCTTTCCTCAAAGAAAAGCTTAACTCCAAGTCTTCCAGAAGTCCGCTGTTCCCAGCAGCAGCAGCCATAAGCCCCACCCACCGACTCTATACACAATGTGATTGGCCTGACCAAAATTTGGTTTTGCCAGCTCGCAAGTCAATGGAGAGTGCCTAGACCACCTCTGGCTGCAAAATAAATTTGTTGCCACTAGGGCGCGTCTACATTTCTAGGCTAATATTCTGCAATATATTGCAATTTATAACCTTTTTCCCAATTTCAAATGATGTCCCCGAAAGGAAACTTTGTCAATATCTGTTTTATCTAATATGATATATTTCTCTGTTTGTTCACCTCACTTCAATTTTATTGCTGCAAAATGGGATTGTCAAGCAGACAAACTGGCCAACACATATACTGTATAATAATAGATGGATGCTTGGTGTCTGTGTATCCATACAGTATTGCCAAGGATATTATCGCGATACTATGCTGTATCGGGTTTCCACCCCCCCCCCCACCCCTATTGGGTAGCTCACCTGGTAGAGCATGCACCCCATGTACGGAGGCTTATTCCTCGCTGCAGCAGCCGAAGGTTCAGTTCCGACCTGGGGCCCGTTGTTGTATGTCATTCCCCCTCTCTCTCTCTCTCTCTCCTTTCATGTCTAAGCTGTCCTATCAATAAAGGCCTAAAATGTCAACAACAAAAAAACATCTTTAAAAGAAAAAGAAATTCATTGGCATTGGGAATCGATTCTGACAGGTAGTTTAGGTACATTGAGCAGTGGCGTGCCCTACTAAACTTGTTTTCAATTTGCTCAGTTTCACTGTGTTCACCTGAGGTCGGAGCATCTCAGCAGGGAGAAACCTGGGCTGTGAATCTTCCATCTCTGGCTGTGACTCTTTTGCACTTCAAAGTCTTCACTGCGCACCTTGAGATCACCATCTCTGCATCTCAGATGGAGAATAAAAGAGGTACATTATGCTTTGAAGAAATTGATCCCTGAAGATGGCAAGCTGGATGTCAGCCAGTGTGGTAATGATACTGTTTTGGTTCTCAAGGCTGTTTTTTTTTTTTGGTTTTTTTATCCTTTTGTGAAAGCGATAGCATTAGATCTGCTATTACGAGTCAATAATCTTCGTCCCCGGTGTTGCCGCTGTGCTGATGTGTTTTTGGATGTCATGTCGTGCAGAAGGGAAAGGTTATCTGCAGTAATATCTCAGGATGTGGCTGAGACTTGACCCAATTTGTTTTCATTTACAAACTCCTTCCTTTTAAAGCTAAACGCTTCTTCCTGGATTGGCAGTAAATCTGCACTCCACCAGATAAAATTAAATAGAAAAGGTAGGCTTCATCACAACTTGATTTGTCCAAATCTGCTGCACTCTGCTCTGAATCTCTATATTACTGCCCATATCAGAGAACAGCAAGCTGGAGCATCCAGCAAATTCAGCAATCAATGTGAATGTGAAACATGCTTACTGTTCAGTGAACCGGATTGAAAGAAAGAAAAAAATCCTTACTCCTGACACAACAGTATTTCTATGAGTCTATTAGAAAATAACAGCATTTGCAAAGACGGGGGAGGAATACATTATCAGCAGTTAGGCTGAAATGACAACACATATTATACAGCGATTAGTTTACACAAGGCAGCTAATGGATCCAATCACAGCACATTAATAAACAAGACACTTAGCTTTGTATCTACCTGAAGAGCCTCATCAATCTTTCATTGAGATAGCCACAGCTAGGCCAGGCAGCATCGGGTCCAATATTTTGCCTACTGCGGAAACAATGTCTATTGCTATATCTTGTGTTGGCCCGGCTACCAGTTGTGCAAGAAGTAAGAATAAACGATACTCAGAATAAAAGAGCAATCAGTAAAATGATTCTTTCTGCCCCGCTGCACAAAATGACCATCATATATCTGCAGGAGTTGATGGGATTGCTGATCGATACCAATGAATCAATCATTACTTTGCAAGGTGCTTTCAAAAGTCCCCAGCCCTACCTCACCCCACCCACTGGCATTTTCCGCTGCTCAACAGTGGGGGAAAAAAATGCTAGAATGTAGAAACCGGCCTTATGAGCAATACAGTCTCACTCCCAGGTCAGGTGTCTTTGGTGTTAGATACTGACACTTGTGGCGCTTACCCACTGCTAGTACCAGCTCTGCTTGGCTCGGCTCTGCCGCGGTGCCCTGTCCATTTTCCATTGCAGATTTTAGCACCGCCTCTTGCGTGAGGCGAGCGTGGCTGGTCGTCATAGCGATGCTGCGCGATTCTCGGCATGTGGCTGTTTGCCGCAGCCAGAAGACAAATTTTGTTCCAAAAGAAGCTGGAGGCAGCAAAAAAGCCCACCGCTGGCTAAACTATTTAAAAATGGCGGGTTTGTTCAGGACACCCCCGTCTGTCGCTAGCAATGATGACGTAGTGATTTGTGACGATTCTCTCCGACCAATCAGCAGGTCTTCACGTCACCTTTTGGTATCGCCTCAGTTCGCTTGGAAACTCGACGGAGGTGATACTAAAAACAGGACCTGTTAGCCGGTACCAAGCTGCCATGTTGTTTAGACTGAACAGTCGCTTCTCGTTACGTCAAACCTAAACCCGCCTCAAAACCAACGCTGATTGGTCGTTTGGCGAACGGCTCTAAATTTTCTCTATCTCAAGATGCCAGTTCTGATCTGCAAGTAGAAAACTGGAGCTCGCGAGATCAGGGCGGTCTCACGAGGCTACCGCGAGTGGCCAATTGACAAAAACAGCAAAAAGGCTGAGCGCTGTTCCTGGGGGGCTGGGTACGTCCCATACGATCCCAGACAGACACTAAAGGGTGCCTTGTGCGTGGGTATCTGACGCTGAGATCCACTGACCAAGCGTCAGTATTTGATGCGTTGGGAGTGAGAACGGTTTGTTATGAGACATTTCAGTTATGATGACTAATAAGCTTCATTCTCGAGCCAAGAAATGCAGACAGAAGCAAATGCCAGAGCTGTGTTATTATTGCACTATTTTGCACGGTGATATATTATACCTAATTACTGCACTGTTTCTCTAATTAGCTCGCTTACTCGTCTCTGTGTGAGAGTACAGCTTCATTGCGTCTGTCAGGTACAGGCCACCATACTGTAGCTCAGAATGCGTGATTGGGGCGGTGCTGCTGTGTGAGCGGGGGAGGGGGTGGGGGTGGCTCGTGAACGAGGAGATAAGTTTTGCGATGCTGTTAAAATTCCTAATAGCCACCAATAGAGAGCAATAAAATATATAAATGGCGTAAACAAAATGAAATCTCCCAATCAGACACACAAAAGCATCACTTCAGTTCTTATTCCCAAACTGTCTGTATATTTAAATCGATTTTATGATTTTATAGTCTTTATGCTTGTCCGCCATGTTCTCACACCCGGCCCATCGACATGCTTCAGCATAAAAGAAAGAAAGAAAGAAATTCTCGATCTGTGAGTTTACGCAGAGATCAATCTATTATTCAGTCAATTAATCACCTCAAAAATGCATGTTTATCAGCTGTCTGTAACACTTTCATTCTGATGGATTACATGCATTACGGCCCCGCTGCCGATCTGATTTGTATTCCTCGCTGTGCTGATTACAAAATTACACTGCTGATGCATTGGTTTTCTCCATTCAAGATTGATGGCACTGATGAACAAAAGGGAACAACTAACTAAGCCTGTGGACAAAAAAAATTTTAAATGCTAAAAAAAATAAAAACAAAAGATTGCTAACTAAATGCAAAGGTAAAAACAAGTGAATGATGAAGCAGCTGATGGACTGGATGACAGACAGGAGTCAGACAAGCAGGTAGAGCTGAATGGCAGCCTTAGCAGAGGGGGGGCGGGGGGTTAACAGAGTTTTTGGCTTCTACTCCATCTTTTTGTAACTCGGGGGCGTATTCCCCTCGGTCTGCAGACAACCCCAGGCTGTTCACTCAACTTCACCAAGTCTCTGTCTGTCTCTATCAGCCTGGGATCAGGGCTGCTCCGAGCATGTGTGTGTGTGTGTGTGTGTGTGTGTGTGTGTGTGTGTGTGTGTGTGTGTGTGTGTGTGTGTGTGTGCCCACGCTGTGTGTTGCTTCAATAAAACCAGCCAGAGCAGGCTGGGACCAGGGGGAGATTTACAGACAACACCAGCTCACAGGCACACACTAATAATGCAGCACAAACATATGCACACACATGCACACAAAGACATGCAGAGTAGCTGTGCAAGAGTATGCATGCACATACAGCTACATGTTCCCCTCTCACACACAGACGCCCACATTTGGAGGCTGTGCATGTGCATGTGTGTGTGTGTGTGTGTGTGTGTGCGTGTGCGTGTGCGTGTGTGTGTGCATGCGTTAGGTGGGGAATAGCAGGCTTTCCTTTCCCTGGGTGCCAGGTGCCGACAGGACATCTTCTGCTGGAGGGAGTTATCTGAGGACGAGCAGAACAAGAATGGGGAGGAGGAGGAGGAGGAGGAGGAGGAGAAGGAGCAGGAGGAGGAGGTTTCACCAGAGTACTGCCAACATGCTGCTGCAACATGCAGAGACAAAATCAGTGCACGTTGAAATCTTTGCACCATGATATGCAAATCAGCAGCTCTGACAAGAGTGTGGGTGATTTAAGGTGTTGCTTACGTGCTCAGTGTGAAATAGATTGGTTGAACAGGTAAATATATCCCACCCAGCCCAGGACAGGGCTTGTCACACTTGCTACTGGCCCCTGATCCTGCTTATACAAATTAAATTGAGTGTGCTTTTAGTATTAGACCATGAAGGGGAAATGAATTCTACAGAATTGATGCGATGTTTTAGAGCTGTTGTTATCAAATGAATGAAACAAATATATACATATATATCAGTCGTAAAGTGCATTCAGATAGAAAACAAAGAAAGAATTATTCTCTCTTAATCTGCAAAAATGGACCATTGTGTTGTTTTTGAAGTCAGTGCTTATTGGCCAAAGGCAATTTATGGAAATATTCCTGGAAAGAAGGATCTCTATAGCTAAACAATAAAAACACATCACACTGCCTGCTCATTTGTTCAAGTTTAGGTAACTAACACTACCTGGGAAAGGTAAGGGAAAGATTATGGCAACCCTGGATTAAGTCCAATGATTTTTATAATGTCCAATGCCGAAATCTTAAAACTGTAAAATTCTTGCTTTCTACAATATCTGTGCATGGCAACTACAGTATGGTTAAGGTCTGCAGGTCTGTAACGGGACGTGATCTACGTTCTCCTGCATGCAAATCTGATGTTCCACACTACACCTTACAGTACACCCACCATTACTTTCTGGTACTATTATCATTACCTAAATACAAGAAAAAGAAAACCAAATTTAAAAAAATCTTAGAATAAACTTAAACAGCAATAAACTAAACTGCATTTTTTAGATTTGCTCCTATGTAAGGTTCTCCCTCCCATCCTGTTGATATATAGATAATAGTTTTGGCTTTGCAGGCAAATCCATCAACTGATAGCGGAGAAGCAAACGTATCTTGGAGGTGTAAGACATGTTTGCGATGAAGCAACTCTTTACATGAAATGGGCTGATCTTGAAAGGGAGAGGTAGATAGTAGAGGTGAGGGAAAAAATTGATACAGCATAGTATCGCAATATTTTCCATGGCAATACTGTATGGATACATAGATGCCAAGTATCGGTCTATTATTATATATGATTTGGCCAGTTTGTCTGCTTGACAATCCCATTTTGCAGCAATATATTGCAGAATATTGCAATATGTTTAAAATCGCAATAATATCGTGTCGTGACATAAGTATCGTGATGATATCGTATCATGAGGCCTCTGGTGATTCCCACCCCTGGTAGATAGAATGTACCCAGGAGGTCACAAAGATGTGATATGAAAAGTACCTGTGACGGCTCCAATCAGAGTGGAAGAAGCCTCTGCCCTCTCTGTTGGAACCTGAGTGTGCATTTGTACTCATATTCCACGATGCAGAGGTGACATTTTAATGGTTGTATGCGCCTGACATTCTTTTCTTATTTGGTTTAGTTTATCTTGAGGATCTTTAAACAGTTTAAGATGTGTTAAATTAACAATTTCTTTTGTGGAAGTACAGCACACATAGTGGGAAAAGACCACTATAAAGCCCAAATGTCCCCCTGTGATTTAGTGTTTTGTAAAACGTGGGTTCTTTAGATTATGCAGTTAAGTTTCTTAGCCATATAAGCATAAAATCACCCCTGAAAGAAAGTTGTGCAATCTAAACTGCCTTTCAAATTTGCTCCTTCCCATCCTATTGATATAGATGTAATGTAACTATATGTAATAATAGTGTAGTTTTTGCTTTGCAGGCAGTTCCATCAACTGATAGCAGAGAAGCAAAAGTATCTTGGAGGTGTAAGCTCTTTCATAAGGTGCCTTGGTGATTAGGGTCCACAGTCCAGAGACGACTCTGTATTCACGGATCCATCGCAGCACTGAGGCTATTTTATCTGCAGTCGTGGCGTATGGGATTACAAAGATCCACAGCCCGTACAAGATTACAAAGACGCAGAGCACAGTGGAAGCCTGTTCCCTCTCCGCAGCATCCTCCTTGTTTATGTCCAGGAGATGTGGCAGAAGAGCAGGCAGCCAGTAGGGAAGCCTCCATGGCCGTGTAATCTGGGCTCTGTGCTTCGGCACAGCACATGAAGGACAGGCTTATCTCTGGAGGGCTCGCTGTGAAAGGGCTACTGGGAAGAGAAGGAGGGCGGGGTTCTACCACTGAATGGATCTTTTATGGAAGCTGCATGTGTTCTTCCATGAATTTACACCACGATGTCGCAAAGTGATAAAACCCTACAATGTTACCATGCAAAACCATTAGCATCTTGAATACAGGCCTTTGTGTTTTTGCAACACTGGTATCAGCTGATGTGCAAGGTGTAACATTGTGTGGTTGTTGGGTGCAAACCCTCTACATTTTACAAAATGTCTTATTTCCAGTATGAGAGCCATGCATTATACAGTGAAAGGTTTTTGTTTCCCTGTCTATTAAATATGAAGCCAGAGCCGTTAGCTTAGCTTAGCTTAGCCTAAAGAAAGTACTGTACTTAAGTACAAATTTAAGGTACTTATACTTCACTTAGATCTTTTCTTTTCACACAACTTTCAACTTGTACTCCACTACATTTCAGAGAGAAATATTGTACTTTTTACTCCTCTACAATAATCTGACAGCTTTAGTTACGTGTTACTTTAAAAAAAAAACACACAAAACACATGTAGTTTCTAAAATCTGATGTTTTATTATAAATTAAACTACCCAACAATACATAGGCTTACAAGTCCAGCTGAAAACATTAGCCAATTAAACACTTTGATCGACAGAACTGTTTTGATCCCGCCAGTTTCTCAGGATTTTTCTCAATTGAGTACTTTTACTTTTAATACTCGGGGCCCTATTTTAAAAATCTAAGCGCAGGGCGTGAAGCGCATGGCGCAGGTGTGTCGGTCTTAAACTAGCAAAGCCATTTGCGTCGGGCTTTGCGCTGCGCTGCGCCAGGGTGCAAGATAGGGCCCTATAAGTACATTTCATGATGATGATGATACTTTGCATGCTTTTATACTTAAGTTACATTTTCAATACAGGACTATTTTTACTGTGTGGTATTAGTACTTTACTTAAGTAAAGGATCTGAATACTTCTCCAAACACTTCATATTTCCTGTACAGACATCAGCCAAGTATTTTTTCACAAAATGTCAAACTAATCCTTTAAAGTTAATCAAAATTTGAGTTGCAAACTTGTCAACACCATCCTGCTGCGATGCCTACACATTCTTTCCTAATAGTGATGCCAGGGTAGTAAACATGGTATTTATATGGGTGGTGCGTTACACCGGTGTTGTTCTTTAAAACCTTCAGCATAGCTCACTGTACTTGTGCTTTTCCCTAAGGACACCTCCTCACCCAGTGTAACCCCGCTGTCACATCACCCCATCCTGCATAAATGGAATATTCCCTCCCATTCCAGTTTGTGTTACTATTTACACACTGTATACGCACAAATCCCAGCCCTGGGTTGGATCCCAACACAACAATGAGCCATGCCGCTATCTGTGTTTTAACTGGCTCTGCCGGAGGAACTCTCTGGCTCACAGCCAAAACAATTCATTCACATAGAGTTCCTCGCACACCCATGTTATTTCACTCCTTTATTTTGGAAAGTCAACGGAACGGCCTCATTCATCACTGCTGGAAGTCTTGCAAATATTTTTCCTGTCCTTATCGAGGAAGGGAGCTGGAGTGTAATTCACAGTGCCACCTGACTATATCACATGTAAATAATTCAACCGCAGCTATTATAGTTGTTGTTGTTGTTGTTGCGAGTAGTTGGGGATGATGACAGTCGTCATGGAAATAATGGGTATTTATTTTTGGAGTCACTTGTGGGATTATGTTTATCCTCCGTAGAATCTGCATCAAGTTCACTGAGTTCAAGCAATGAGTGTAAACACTGCTGCCTGTTACCCAACCCTTCCATTTTTTAATCAAATCTCTCCATCCTCAGCTCTTGGCTTCCTCCCATATTTCTACTTGTGTGGTCAGAGAGATACATCTTAATTTCGTAATGAGCTTCTTGTCTCATTCTCATTCTTTACCTGCCTTCCTGTCGCCACCGAACATTCACACTTTATCAAGCCTTGCAATCATATTCAGTAGAATCTAACATTACTTATCTTTCCTGATTCTTGACGTCACTTATTATGAGGCACAGACTGTCTAGCCTCCATCTCAAGATAAACACGGAGATAGAGCAGTGTGTGGGAGTATTTGACTCTCCACACACCCATACAAAAGTCACACTGATATCAGCGTTAAAAGGTGGGACGGCCCCAGCTTTCTGGCAGCTCACCAACGATATTTTATGCCTTTTCTGATTAGATAGCTCATCACTGACCCTTCACAAAGCCCAGCTTTTCTTAGTTATTGTTGCTATGTCTGACAAACTTTACTTTCTAACACGGATCATATTTACACTAGGAAGAGGGGCAGATTTACCACATGAGATTTTAACTGCATGGCTCTGGAAGTTATAGTGTCACCATAGATGTATTATATCAACTGGATAACGGATCCCAAAATGGAACCAATGAGTTCAGTGGAGTTGCTCGCCTGGTGCATATGCCAAAAAAGTTTCTAAGCGTCTGGGTTTACTTCCGTGATATGCCGCCCACCGAATATGCGCATTAGTGTTTCTCCCACTGGCCCCACCCTCAATTTCCCGCTTGGCCCATAGACTTTACATTGTGGTGACGTCACATGTTCTTAAATCACTTTTCTCAGCTCAAGGGGAGTTTTTCAAATATAAAAGGGTCCATGGATTAAAAATTCAGAATGAAAAGAGTCATGACCGACCTTGTTTGTAGTTTGAGGTGTCCTGGCAGCAGTTTTACAGATGTCTCTTTTATACATTGATGGCCTAAGGTTAAAATGTTTCTTTGGGCCTCATAGGGATTTTTCATTGCAATACCACGAGTGGCCACTGGACAAAATTGGCTGCAAGGCTGAGCACTCTTCCTGGGGGCCTGAGTGTCACTTATGTAGGTAGTTAATTAGCCAATGGATTAATAATACGAACTGGATACAGCTTTAGAGGCAGAGACCCATTAATTTCTATGAGAGTTGCTCAGTGGCGCATGAAGCCATTGTGGAGCCAAAAATGACCCCGATGATCAGCAGTGATTTCGCAGTGGGCGGCCCAAAGCAGGTGCACTAGAGGCCTCCGCCAACTGAGTCGGCTACTTCCAGTTTAGCACACACATATTCAATAATCCAATCCAATTGCTGTTGTGTTTTTGATTTGGAACACCACTCTTGAGATACCAAATGTCTCTGTTATTACAGAACCATGCACACCACTTCAACATATGGAGAAATCCAAAGCTTGACAGGCCTGCTATGCCTGTGTCAACAAAAATTATATCA
Organism: Perca flavescens; assembly: GCF_004354835.1. Taxonomy (NCBI): domain Eukaryota; kingdom Metazoa; phylum Chordata; class Actinopteri; order Perciformes; family Percidae; genus Perca; species Perca flavescens. The sequence goes on from NC_041352.1 coordinate 7,194,092, forward strand.
TTTCACATAGTCAGGCCACAGAGAAGTTTGGGCAAAGATTTTCTCTCCTCTCTGCATGGGGCGTCAGAGCTGGTAGCTGTGGGTAAACACCATTTTGAAGCTTGCATACCAGACATCATACCTTCTTTGCACTGCAGTTCTAATTTAATCTTGGTTACTATGGAGGTCCTGTACAATACGCAGGCAGAACGCACAAAGCTATTTATATGATGTGGCTTCGGGCCCATTGTACTAACATAGATTGCCTTGTTTTCCATTAAATTAAATCCATTTTGTTTAGTAACATCACTATTCATGCGTGACAGTGGTGCAATTCAATTTCAGGAAAGAAATCAGTGTAAGATATAGGGATTGTCCACCTTGGTGTCTTTGATCTTGCAGAATCTCAATTTCTCTGTGGTCAGATTTTTATTTGAAAGGATAATGTGTTCCACTCTCAGCGACCAAAAGGGCAAAAGTGACCTTAAAACTTCCAGTGTTGATTAGGTTTAAAGAGAGCACGAGCTTTCAAGGAAACCAACAATAAGTGGGCTGGCTGATTTAAACAGAATTCATATCAAAGAAGCCCTGGGTTGCAACAGTGAACGCGGCTCACCGCAGGAGGATGAGGAACTCATTATTTTGTGATTCCGTTACACAGGCAGAGAGGCTGAAGCAGAGAGAACTGGAGAAAAGAGAGAGAGAGAGAACGAGAGAGAGAGAGACAGAGAAAGGGGAGGGAGAGCAGAGAAAACAAGTGTGAAAGAAAGATTTTAAATGATCAAAATTCAAGTCACAAAACATTAGGGCTTCTGCCGTGTCTTTTACTCGGAGCAGACGAGGCTCTGCAACTCTGCCAGCTGCCAAGCATGTTGGATCATGAGAAACACACTAAAGCCTCAGAGGGAAGTGTTGAACAGTAGGAGGGATCTGAGCTGCATCAAACCATGCGTCCTACTGTTCTGTGCAGTGCGCTTGCTGATTTTCCCTACAATACACTGTACACAGTACATATGTTGCATACATACATATGCAGGTTTAAGTTTCACAGATCCCAGGCAGTAATGAGCTATACAGGTGATCATGAATGATAATAATGTAGCAGAATATCATTTAAAATCAGGCTGTTGCTGTGATCCTCTTCTGCATCAGTGCACACAGCTCAGCTCGGAGTAGGAATGCAAATGGCATTTTCTGCATTAATCCGAGACACAGCGATTGAATTGCAAATGCACTAAAGTAACTGTTTTTAAATTCATTTAAAAGGCTTGAATAGTAATCGTTTTCTTCTCCTCCTGCACTGCGCTGTTTAACACAAAGACTTGATTTGACCTTTTTCAGTGCATGAACCATTCACCACACTGTCACGTTAAAATGAGAAGGACTTCCGAGGCGCTATGCAGCACCCTAATACGTCTACACTACTCTTCACTTTACACACACTGTCATTGGACAGTGTCATTGGAACATCCAGACGCACTCATTATGGCTTTTGTAGAAGAAGCATGTGATTGAAAACAACACCTGGACGATGCGTTTGAGGTCCATTATCTGTTTTTTTTCACTACAAGACTAATGCTGTGTCTCAATTTGTGCACTTACACTTGCTATTTTGAGTGCAAAGCTTGGGGGTGCTGTAGCTACCCATAGGATAGCCTTAGGCCCCCTTTAGCCCCCCATCAAAAAAAAGAAAGAAAGAAAGAAAGAAATTCTGTAGTTTATTTATCATTTGTAATGTGTGAAAACTATAATTTTTTATTTGAAAAATGAATTAATGCATTAATAAAACAAACCAATTATTTTTAGACTAAAAAAACACAAAGCCAACACAGGTGATCTGATTCGGCCAATGGGTGCAGCCCTCATCCAACTTTTGGCCTGCTTCCACTTCCTGTTAGCCAGAGCAGTGCACAATGTTTTGAAAATGTAGCTAGCATTAAAAAAAAAAAAAAAAAAAAAAAAAAAAAAAAAAGCGTGTGGAGACTCAATCAAAACCTGGAAACGAAACTGATTGTGAACCTAAACGGGCTAAAACAGGTGAAGTTAGGGGTGTAGACACAAAGCTAGTAACGTTAGCTATTCATTGACCAGGACCAAGAAAAGTCGAAGGATGAACATGAGGAGGGGGACCTGCCCGCTATTTCTGCTGAGGATGCTAGCATTGCGGTAGTTCGACGATGATAGCAATGTTTTGCTATGAAGATGTCTAATGGTAAGTGCATACAATTTTTTTTCTCTCTGTTGCCTTTTATAAATGTAATGTATTTATTTGGTGGTTGAGGCACAAATTCCAAACGCAATAATGTTTATTCATTAGTCGAGGTGTTTGCAACTAAACAGGCATTTGTATCTCTTGGGCTGAATATCTCGCCTTGCGTTGAACACATAGCTAATGGCATTGTAACTGTCACTGCAGTCAAGCCAGTCTCCACTTCAAAATGAACGGTCAAAATAGCCACCCCTATATTTCGCGTTGCGCGTATACACTTGCTATTACGGTGAGACCGTCAAAACTAAAAACAGGGAATTTTCCGACAAAGGCAATTTCCCATTCATTTATTCTGTCTGTCTGTCTGTCAGAAAGAGAGAAAGAAAGATTTTAGCACACCTCACAACCTGTCATTGCATGATATGCTGAATTCCAAAATAAGAGCCCCCCCAAAACTCATATATACGCTGTTTTGTCTACACATTCAGAAAATTATAAAAATAAAGGTCCTAGCTTCCACAGAACAAATTTCACCTCCGATGGAGAGGACACCTTCTCAAGGTGTCAACTACAATGTTTCAGGACATTCTGATTTTGTTTTACAAAATAAGAGCCCCCCAAAACTCATATATACGCTGTTTTGTCTACACGTTCAGAAAATCATAAAAATAAAAGTCCTAGCTTCCACAGACCAATTTCACCTCAGATGGAGATGACTCCTTCTCAAGGTTTCAACTACAATGTTTCAGGACATTCTGATTTTGTTTTACAAAATAAGAGCCCCCCAAAACTCATATATACGCTGTTTTGTCTACACATTCAGAAAATTATAAAAATAAAAGTCCTAGCTTCCACAGACCAATTTCACCTCAGATGGAGAGGACACCTTCTCAAGGTGTGATCTACAATGTTTCAAGACATTCTGATGTACAGTTTCAAAAAAATCCTCTCAAAGTCTGAAATATGAGACAAATTAGATATGATTTTGGATTCAATTTAAATGGAAGAGCCCTGTTATCAAAGAATAATTCCACTTGAGGGTTATAGTACACGACCCCATAGTGTGCCCAGTAAGTATCAAGACATTCTGATGTATAGTTTCAAAATAAAAGCCTGTCAAAGTCTCAAATATGAGGCATAGAACATATGATTTTGGATTCAATTTAAAAGGAAGCGCCCTGTTATCACAGACTATTTCCACTTGAGGGTTATTGTACACTACCCCTTGGTGTGACCCATTAAGTATCAAGACATTCTGATGTATAGTTTCAAAATAAAAGCCTCTCAAAATGTCAAATATGAGACTAATTACATATGATGTTGGATTCACTTTAAAAGGAAACGCCCTGTTATCAAAGAATAATTCCACTTGAGGGTTAGATAGTGTGACCCAGTAAGTATCAAGACATTCTGGAAAGCTGGAAAGCATGAAGACATGCTGGAAAGCATCTTCTGTTGGGGGTAGATTAGCTGCTGACGAATCTCTGGTAGATGCTAATCTGTACCTCAGCACATCCAGGTTGGATGTCCATCCAACTTTTTCTTTTGGCCATACAGAAGGAGGGCATACCTTCTTGCCACAGGCAAAGCCTCTTCCAGTCTACCAGAGAGTCCACATTTAGTAATTGCCTGTAACTTACAAAGATGGGTCTTCAGTCTTGTGAGGGCAGTGGCCTTCCCAATTCTGTACAAACTGCTTGTGGTGTTACAACCTGTGAGGGCGTGGCATGCAGGTAAACAATCACAAAGCACTGCTCCAAGCTTCTGAGCGATCAGCTAGGGACAAATCTTTCCTTAAGGCCATGTCCCGAGTGCATAAACACTGCTGAGGATCCAAACATCCCTTTGCTTGAATAGTATAGCAGCAAAACTAGTACATCTGTATCATCACATTCAACAATTAGACAAGAATGTGACTGTGCAAGGTGTATTGCATGTACAGTGCCTTGCAAAAGTATTCACCCCCCTTGGCTTTTTACCTATTTTGTTACATTACAGGCTTTAGTTCAATGTTTTTTTTTTTTATCTGAATGTTATGTGATGAATCAAAACACAATAGTCTAAGTTGGTGAAGTGAAATGAGAAAAATATACATAAAATAATTTTTTAGAAATAAAAAACAGAAAAAGTCAATGTGCATAACTATTCACCCCCGTAAAGTCAATACTTTGTAGAGCCACCTTTTGCGGGAATCACAGCTCTAAGTTGCTTTGGATAAGTCTCTATGAGCTTGCCACATCTACATTATCCCATTCCTCCTTGCAAAACTGCTCCAGCTCCTTCAAGTTGGATGGTTTGCGCTTGTGAACAGCAATCTTTAAGTCTGACCACAGATTTTCTATTGGATTGAGGTGTGTTTGGGGTCATTGTCCTGCTGGAAGGTGAACCTCCGTCCTAGCCTCAAATCACGCACAGTGTTACAGGTTTTGCTCAAGAATATCCCTGTATTTGGCACCATCCATCTTTCCCTCAACTCTGACCAGTTTCCCAGTCCCGGCTTCTGAAAAACATCCCCACAGCATGATGCTGCCACCACCATGTTTCACTGTGGGGATGGTGTTCTTTGGGAAATGTGATATGTATGGGTGGGAGATATTGACAAAAATGAATATCTTGATATTTTTTTTCAATATATCAATATTCAGACGGTATTTTTGAAATCCTTCTAGAAGTTAAAAGAAGCACTGTTTGGAGGCTATTTCAGTGGTTCTCTTGGGAAAATGCACAAGCAAGATGAAATCATAACAATAAACAAAGGGCTCTGTTCTGTAACATATTGTACACAACCATATATCGGCGTCTAATACAGTTTAAGATAATGACAAGAATATATTACACTAGAGATAAAATAAACAAGTTTGATAATGCATCATCGGATATATGTCTAAAATGCAATTCATATGGTGACTCCCTTATGCATGCCTTTTGGTACTGCAAAGGTATAAAGAAGACCTGGGAGGGTATAGAGATTTGGTTATCTAAGTATACTAATAGAGAAATGATATTCTCCCCAAAAATATGTATTTTTCAAGATATAGAGGGAATAAGATATCCGACTAGTTGGCAGATACTTTTTTCATCTCTTATCTTTAAAAAATTGATCTTGCAAAACATCAGAATTTCCTGAAACATTGTAGATCACACATTGAGAAGGAGTCCTCTCCATCTGATGTGAAATTGGTCTGTGGAAGCTAGGACTTTTATTTTTATAACTTTCTGAATGTGTAGACAAAACAGCGTATATATGAGTTTTGGGGGGCTCTTATTTTGGAAAACAACATCAGAATGTCCTGAAACATTGTAGATCACACATTGAGAAGGAGTCCTCTCCATCTGAGGTGAAATTGGTCTGTGGAAGCTAGGACTTTTATTTTTTATGATTTTCTCAATGTGTAGACAATACAGCTAATATATGAGTTTTGAGGGGGCTCTTATTTTGGAATTCAGCATATCATGCAGTTGTCACAGAGGTAGTGAGGTGTGCTAAAATCTTTCTTTCCTTCTTTCTTTCTGACAGACAGACAGGCAGACAGAATAAATGAATGGGAAATTGCGTCAGAAAATTCCGTTTTTAGTTTTGACGGTCTCACCGTAATAACAAGTGTATACGCGCACCGCGAAATATAGGGGTGGCTATTTTGACCGCTCATTTTGAAGTGGAGACTGGCTTGACCGCAGTTAACTGTGGTGGAGCGGGTACTGTGTACGTGCGCGTGTAGCCTAGCTACCTGTCAGGGGTGCTGCAGTAGAAATGAAACGTTGCAACCAGCACATCAGTTGGAAACGAGTACACTACTAATAGTGTACACAGTGTTGGTGTTTTGAGCTAAATGCTAACGCTAGCACATTGGGGTGGTACGGTTCGTATCACGGTTTTAGGGTCACGGTTTTCGGTTGTGTACGGTTCTTGTCGTTATTTTTTCTTTTCATCTTTAACACTTCAGAAATATACTTCAGCATATGATATATACAAATGTTCCCACACGCCAGACTTCTATGACACTGGCGCACCTCCAACTCCGGGCAGCCTTCCTTATCTCTCCCACTTGCCATTCATACACATGAATGTAGCACTGCACACTCCACCGTATTGTACATATAGGAGCAGTTGGCGCCTCTCAAAATCTGACGAAAATCTTTTAAACTGACCTTTGTTGATCTGAAATGAAGCCCGATTCAGCAACTGCATAGCCTATTTCTCGCTTAAAATGTTTTCAGAAACACGTTTTGGTGAAAACAATTTTTGTAAAATACAAGATCGTGTTATGAACGAGCCGCCATTAGAGTCTGTTTTGAAATTCGGGAGCAGCCACACCCACGTGACGCATTCGTCCAATCAGCTGCCATGGGTTGCGTTCGTCCCGCTCATCCCGCTCGTGTTTTAACACAAGTGTCGAAAGTGGGCACTACGGCAGTAAGTGGTTAGTGCACATTAATAGTGTACTGACGAACCGTGCGACCCGCACACCCTCCGAACCGAGACAAGCGTGTCAGCGGGCTAGCATTTTCTAATTAGCACTAAACACAAAGTACAGCAAAGGCTGATGGAAATATTGCTAAAATAAAACATGCCATACAACAAAATATATATATTGAATACCTCTGACATTGATCTTTAATTTTGCTGATATTTGATTGTATCTACGTACATGCCCACAGCAAATAAGGATAAGTCATTCAACAAATACACAAACGGCATATTATGTTTAAAATCTGTGACAGCTGCTAAATCATCGGCCTGACTGGACCTCATTTTACCTACTGTAAATGTCACAGTGTGTGTGTGTGTCCCTGCCACTGGTCTGAGATTCCACACCTTCCTAAATGGTGACACAGGTCAGCCCAGGGTCTATATCCGTCCTACGCAGAACTGCAGCCCCACAGCAGCCCCACAGCAGCTATTTAAAGCAACCTGGATCTCTCTGTCTACACATTACATAACGTACATGACAGGAAGTACTTCACTTACATCTTGTATCACTTGCTGTATAGTAGGGATGCAGCGGTTAACAGATTTCACTATTAACCATGCTTTAAAACGTCCCGGTTAATAGTGAAGGCTCCTCTACACCGAGTGTTAACTGACTGCATGTTATGTGTAACAGTGTGTGCAGTTCTTATTTAACCTCCTTGACGACATAAACGTTGGCGTTTGCGCACACAGCGCACATCAGACGCCGGGTCCGGTCACGGCAACTATTGACTGTCCGAGGGACAGTGGCTCTCCGTGGTGAAATAACTTACAGCGGACATTTTTTTAACGTTACATAAACTTGCCAAACACCAGGTAAACACCAAGCAGAGCCAGCCCCTGACCTCACAACAGCTTGCAGCGCAACAGGGAATTCAACCCAAGTTGGTAAGCTTGCTAGCAACTTTCTTTGTTACCGTTGTTGTTAAGTGTTTGTTAGCTTATTAACGTTACCAGTTAGCTAACGTTAGCCTATTTAATGTTAACGCTACCGTTACAGTAAGCAGCTAACGAGTCAGAAGCCAACATTTGCGTTTACAGTGAGCGAGCTGACGATAGCGTTACGTTCGTACGAGGCGAAACTCCGCAACAGCTCAATCATGTCACTGACGTTACCACTTAACCTAGCTACTTACTTACTTCTCTTCATCCGCTATGGGACATAGGGCTGCAAAGAGATCTCTCCATCACATGTTTTCTTGGCAACATGCTGTGACAGGTGCATCTTGTCTAGCAGCTCCTCCAACTTTTAGACACACCAGCTACTGTAGCAGGGCCGTGAATATTTTTCAGACTATAATCGTACCAACAAAATCTATAATTGTTGCATCCCTACTGTATAGTGGGCAGTGTATGATTCAGTATCAGCTAGAGGTGTGATGAGATCCCCCCCACCCCAATATGACAGAAAACACGGAAAAGCATAATATGTCCCCTTTAACCTCTTTGGGGGGCGCCAAAAATTCCTTTATGCAGGAAAACTCCTTATATGCTTGCTGCTTACAAGCATAATATTATAGTGAGTGTGTTAAATGAAAGTCTTTTGTGAGTCTATGATTTTTGGTGGTATTTGATGGTCTTCATTGAATGGAATGATTCTTGTTTTTTGATATTCAGGTACACATCACAAGTTATTGTGACAGACTTTTGCCACTTATCTCTAACATTTCTGCTCTAGAGGTCCTTAGGACGTTAAACATGGTGCATAATGTTCATCACCTTTTTTATATTGAAGTTAGATTGTAGATCAGCATCAGGCATCTTTTTGGCAGACATGTCTAGAAATACAATATTTTAATTAAATCGAGTCAGATTTCAAGTTAAGATTCAGGCAAGAAGAGGTAAACTTGATACCAGGCATCAACTGAAATCAGCATTCACCTCAGGGAATGATACTTTAAAAAAAATGTGAGTTTCATTCATGTGAAGGGAGAAAATAAAAAGCATGAAATGTCATCAAGTGAATTATGCAAAAAAAGCAGCAGCCAGTGCTGATATTTTCCTTAAATCCTCTCACGTCTTCTCAGATGATTGGACAATTTTTATGACCTTTTGCTTCTCAACAGGCAGTATCTGGGTAATGTCGTTTTTTAGCGGCATCATAAACTCACCCTTTTTTCAAGTGATTTGTCATATAAGGTAGAGCTGGGCAATATATCGATATTATATTGATGTGATATGAGACTGCATTACCGTAAAGTGATGTCATTTTCTGAACTTACCAGTAGAGGTGGGCGATATATCGTTTAGACGATAATATCCAAATTGTTGTCTGGACGATATGCAAAATTGGGATATCGAATATTTCATAATTTGTACAATCCGACCCCCCAAACATAAAAAGAGCTGAAGGAAGTTAAAGAGAAAACAAATAACGCACACTATAACCTTCTAAACAATTATATGTAGCGATTTTAATACTGTAGGGGTTTGTTTGACTGTATTTTTTGTACAAAATCACGATCGTCCCGCACGAGAGTAAGCTGCTACTAGTTCTTACCTTACAAAGATGGCGGTGCGCGATTGTGCAGCGGCTCTCCTGTCGGTGTATATTTATACAAGTAGGTACAGCCACACTGAACTAATCAATACAGGACCACGATACAACACAGCCGTTACGAGAGCCTTCCAGGCGGCTCATAACATCCCGGAGGAAATAGCCTGACCGAGCCCTCCATGTTGTTGTCGGCGCTAGCACGCCGAGCTAGCTATCTACCGGCAGGATGAGAACATAACTCCGGCACGACCAGAGGCGGAGGACTGCATTTATGTGCACAATGAATGGAGTACCAACTGCAGGATCGTTGCCCAGCACGGCTCACCTGACCTGGAGCCCTGTCTGTAATATACTGACCATTTTATTTACTACAAAAACAGCACACTGCCGTCTACATAGCCCCCGATGCTAACGTTTGGTTCACTGCTAACCATAGTGAACAAACTGCAGCGCGATCACCTGGATACGGGATACAGGGGACTTTAACAAGGCGTCCTTAAAGTCTGTTCCCCTCCAGCTTTCTCCCAGTATGTAGATTGTGTTACTAGAGGGAAGAACACACTAGACCATGTATACTCTAACATCAAAAAAGATACAGAACTGGACCTCTCCCTCACCTGGGCCAGTCAGGTCACATCCAACTCCTGATCCCAGCATAAGTCCCGGTCAGAAAGACTATACAGCCAAGTAGAAGGACTATCAGATCCTAGTCTGACCCGGCCCTGTCCCAGCTCCAGGACTGCTTCCAATAAGGACATGGTTGTGTGCAATATGTTACAGAACAGAGCCCTTTGTTTATTGTTATGATTTCATCTTGCTTGTACATTTTCCCAAGAGAACCACTGAAATAGCCTCCGAACAGTGCTTCTTTTAACTTCTAGAAGGATTTCAAAAATATCGTCTGAATATCGATATTGAGATATTGAAAAAAAAATATAGTGATATTCATTTTTGTCAATATCTCCCACCCCTACTTACCAGACTGATGTAACTGTTAGGCCTATATGATTTGCCTTTACCCACTTAGTCATTATATACACATTACTGATGGTTATTTATCAAAAATCTCATTGGGTAAATATTTAGTGAAAGCACCAATAGTCAACACTACAATATCGTTGCGGTATCGATATCGAGGTATTTGGTCAAAAATATTGTGATATTTGATTTTCTCCATATCGCCCATCCCCAATATAAGGTACTTAAGCAATATTACATAAGAGGGTTTGATTTTAACGTCACTATTGGCACCACCGTGATGGGGCTAGGACCGAGGTGCTCGCGCTGAGGTTCGTAAGTTTCACGAACCTCGTTCAGTAAACCTATGATTATTTTTTGGGGGCCTTTTAGTCCTTTATTGATAGGACAGCTGATGACATGAGAGGGAATGACATGCAGCAAAGGCTGCATCCAGCGCTGCGGCAAGAATTGAGCCTCTGTACGTGGGGCGCACGCTCAACCAGCTGAGCCACCCAGGCGCCCCAACGTTCAGTAAAGTTATACTTGACATCAAATATTTGCACAGCTTGAGGAGCTGCTACGAGTTGTTATTGTTGTTTTGTCAGTTTTTAGACAATGCTAGTCGCCTACTAGCGCTGAGCTGTACTTTTGTCACGATACGATATTATTGCGATTTTAAACATATTGCAATATTCTGCAATATATTGCAATTTATTACACTTTTTCCAACTTTAAATTATGTCCCCAAAGAAAAACTTTGTCATCATCTGTTTTATCTAAAAAAAATAAATAAAACATTTCTCTGTTTATTCATCTTACTTCAATGTTCCATCTAGTGGGCTGACAAAGCAATTCATTTGTATTATTCTAGTACCAAAACGTTCAATTCTCATGTGCAATTTATATAATAAAAGATTGACACTTGGCGTCCGTGTATCGATACAGTATTGCCACGGAAAATATTGCGATACTATGCTGTATCGATTTTATTTTTTCCCCCCATCCCTAGTGTGTGTATGTTCTCAGCAGTTAACAAGAAAGCTTGCGGCAAACGCCAAAAAAAAAAAAAAAAAAAAAAAAAGGTAGTGGGAAATCTTCTGTTTATGAACCGATGCTTTGACAATAACAGTGAAAAAGACATATTACCAATGGCCAAATTCCCAAAACCAGGTGTATCGCTTTAAGTAACCCTCAGAAACTGACTCTAAAGCAACTCACAACAGTAACCCTACCATTGGATCTGGATATTCAAGTATCTGTTCTTTGTCACACTTGAGTGAAGTATCTAACAGCCCTTAAGATAACAAGGGAACCTAAAAGTAAATGAAATGAAGACCTAAGTTACCCATTTGTATTTGTTGAGTTTTATTTATCAGGTTTGGATCTCAGGTGATTGCATTTGCTGTTGCTTATAACCTCTGCCAAATAAACTGAAAGGTATGAGTTCACTATGAGATTTGGGGTCTGGGTTCAGAGAAATCAAAGCACCAAATCAGCCTAAACCCTTCTGGTAATATGCATGATGATATTTTTATAATACAGACCAAAAACTCCTAAAATGAAACAATAACTTAGCCGTGTAGAAAGCACACGGTACAGTAGTACGCGCGACGCATCTCGTGGATGTCCCTTTGTCTGCACGTTGGGAATACAGGCTAGTATCAAACCTCGCCTTGGGCTAACTTAAACCTTTGTTCTCTGATATCAAACCCATACAATAGTGCTGTACGGGATCCAAATCTGAGAGTAACATTGATATTCAGCCAGAATAGCAGCAGTGGTCTTTGAAATAATGTTTCCCATGCAAGACCATCCCTTTTCATTCCAAATGCACTGTATTACTGTAGGACACACGATATCGGAGAAGAAAAACGGTGGGGAATTCAATCGATGTTCACTTTGAAATTTAACCCAGTGAAATTTCTACTTTGCCTCCGTTCACCAGGCATGATTGTGTGTGTGTGTGTGTATGTGTGGTGTAAGTGGATTGTGTACGTAGAGCATGCTGTGTGTTGCAGTAAAACGTAGATTCCTCCCATGGGGGACGGGAGGATGAACCGAGGGGAGAGTGAAGGAGGATTGGGGGGTGGGGATGGATGGTGTGGGAGTTGTAGCGAAGAAGCTGACAGAAACATTATTCAAATGATGCTGCTTTTTCTTTTTGCTATTTTTTTATTCCCCCGGCCCCAGCTGCACACTAAAAGCTGACATTTAGTCGCAGCGAGAGAGCGAGAGCTGAGACAATTCCTAGTCTTTGGCTCCTTTAGTACCGAAGGTCCCTGAGTCCTCCGGTGGAATTACATGCAGCTCGGCCCTCCTCTACTCAGCGGCCCCGGTGTTTATGAATCAAATATTTGATTTGGAAGGACTCCCGTCCTCGCTATTGCCAACTGCCATCCGGACAATAGAAAGGTCAGGGTGAATCTGGCTTAGCAGCGCGACTCCGAGGCCTGTCCACTGCCTGCTGGGCCTAGGCGCTGCTGGTGGTAGTACTCTAAGGGAGGGGGGAAAAAAGGAGGGCGAGGAGAGACAGGGGAAGGGATGAATGGAGAAGAGAGGAGCAAGAGTAAGACATGGGGGGGCAGGGAGGAGAGGAGAGGAAGGGGGGAGTTGGATGAGAGTGTGTGTGGGTGAGCGGGGGGTGGGAGCAAAGCTGTCGCCTGGACATATTGTGCTTTGATGGGTTGGCTTTCGTTTTTACTGCCGTTTTTCTTTGCTGTGGAGGAGCAGTATTAAAGTCTTCAATCTTTAGCTGATATAACAGGACTCACGGCAGACTGTGATAAACAGCACTGCGTCTTCCTGGGCCCTTTTCTCTCTGAACATCTGTTGGAACATCACACGGTTGACAAAAGCAATGTAATTATAATGTACCACCTAAACCTACATACCACACAGCACCTCATGGGCTTTTTTGGAAGTGGGTGTCACTTTGGCAGACGTGCAGGCAGGCAGGCAGGCAGGCAGGCAGGCAGAGGGAGTGTGTGTAGGTGTGTGGGTGGGTGGCTTGGTGGGTAGCAGTGCGTCTGTGTTTTGAGGAGCTTACAAAATCCCAAGTGACTGCAGCTGAGGTTTTTACATGTTGCACCATAGAATTATAGCACTTTCCTCCACATTCAAGTGGGCTGAATCATGGTCGCACACATGCAGGGTGATGTTACACAATGGAGCATTCTGGTATTTCAACACCTGTGCTCCATGTTGGTTTAGCATTCCATAGCATCAGGTATTCTACAGACACCTACAGTAATAAGCTGTTCCTGTGGGTTCAGTGAGTTTCATTATCCCGCTGCACAACAATACAAAGCATAATCACCACTTTGAGAAAATGAGGCTGATAACCTCCATATTGGACCTAATTTAAAACTTCAGGCAGGTGCAATCTTTATTTACATTCACCCCTATTGTCCGCCTAAATCTGAAAAGTGGGTCTGCAATGGAGAAAAGAATCCCCCACCCCCCTTGTACATTTGTTGTAGGCCATATAAAAAGTAAGAAAGTGAAACGCAAACTGAGAATACAACAGATCGGTTTCCTCTTGTTTCTTCATCCTTCAGTGAAAAGTGCTCTCAGTTAACACAGGTTTAAAGCCTCCCTCACACTCAAAAAAGGTGTCCTGCTTATTATTACATCCTTTGGATGTTTGAGCATCACTGTGCAGAATGATGTATGTCACAGTTGACAGTGGAAGGCTGTTTGCACATACGTCTGTTGAAAGAGGAAAATGACTCTGTGCTTACCTTAAATCTGACGTTACCACATGTTGGTGTACGTGCAGGATTTTGCAACTAGATTGTAAGCCAATGGTGATCCAGTATGAAGCTTACACAAGTGTGACGAAACGGAGAAAAACACTGCAAATGGACAATGAAGTAGGAGACATCATGTTCAGTAACTTAACATTTTAACAATATTTGCATTTTCATAAATTCTGGATTTTTCAGTGAGGGAGGAGGAGTTGATGTAATTTTAGGAATATTAGTTTACCTCATGTATTTTTTTTTTTATATATATTTGTTACATTGTGCTGTGTTATATTGAGCTTTACAATATACCATGGTCAGTGGTGGAATGTAACTAAGTACATTTACTTTAAGTACAAATCTGAGGTACTTGTACTTTACTTGAGTCTTTTCTTTTCATGCCACTTTCTACTTCTACTCCGCTACATTTCAGAGAGAAATATTGTACTTTTTACTCCACTACATTCATCTGACAGCTCTAGTTACTTTACAAATTAAGATTTTTGCACACAAAACACATGTAATTAAATTACCCAACAATATATAGTCCTACAAATACAGCTGAAATAATTAGCCGATTAAACACTTAGTTGATTGACAGAACAGTTTGGATCATTTCCACTTTCTAAAATGTGAGGATTTTCCTGCATTGAGTACTTTTAATACTTTTTTTTACTTAAAAGAAATAACGTGTTTTAGTTTAAATAATTCCACTATATAACTTTGGACTGTTTAACATGTATCATTACTCCAATAGCTATCATTTTATCATTTACAGTACTTCAACTATTATCTTTATTTATGTGTAACATTTCGATTGCTTATTCATGTCACCTTGCCGCTAAGTATTTTAGTTCCTACCTGTCTTCTTCTTACGGGTGACCAGACCGTCCTCACAAAAAAAAACGGCCTTGTAGGTCGTCTGTGCAAGCAGCTTATTACGACCCATATTGACTTTTATTGTTAAACAGCGACATCTAGTGGCCGTAGTAGTTATGATGGGACTGCAGATGTAAATTAGCTAATTCTGGTGCAATGCATCAAATGGTCACATTTATGTTTTTATTGCACATTGTCCCTTTATGAATAAAATTGAAATTGAAAGAAGGACGTTAAGAGCGACAAAGTCCACATAGGGAGGAGGATGGGGTGGATGGATGGGTTACACAAGCACAGGACTTTGACCCAGGGCCGCTGCTCGTGGGAAAAGCAAAAGTCAACGTAGACTTATTTGAACTTATGGACACAAGTTAACTTCCAGAACGTAGCCTACTTAACTTATGTACGTAACTTAGTAAAGTTATGTTACAAACCTACTTTTAACTAAGGCTGAAACGATTCCCCAAGCAACTTGAATAATTTGATTATTGAAAATCCTCGATGTAAAATTCTTTACCTTGAAGCATCGTTCAAACGACGTAACTAACATTGTATTCAACGGGCTGCCGCTGCTGTTGACACATGCAGTGAAGACTGATGCCACAGATTACAAAATACAGGAAGAGAGCAAAAAATAGTGAGGGGCTGAGAGAAGAGACAGACGGAGAAAACGACAAAGTTTGGGACCATTTTAAGCTGCAATAAAACTCTGGACAATATGTCACGCAGTGGACAAGTTACACAAGGTAACATTAACGTCTGCATGCAGTCTCTCGTCCAGCGTTTGACACAACTACAGCATGCTACTCTGCAAATACTGAATTTTTTGAAAATGAGCTCAAACGAAAGCTGTCGGTAAACTTAGCTGCTGGCGGAGACAAACCATCCCCTCTCTCTTAACCAGCGTCTCCTGCACATGGCTACTTAATATGCACGTGAATGACCTCATCGACACAGTCTGCATTCTTCTTTCTTTCTAAACTTCACTCAGATCCGCCTCCTGAAAATGTGTCCCCCTGAATAGTATAGTTGAATAGCTTTGCTGTAAACTTTGTACTAGAGATGGCCCGATGCCATTTTTTGCTTCCCGATAGCGATTTTGATACCTGAACTTGCGTATCGGCCGATACCGAGTACCGATCCGATACCAGCGTATCGTATATTTTATTATGTTTTAACAGCTGTATACTGCTATCCCTGTATGGATGTGATATGATTTCTATCTTTGTTGTCAGTCTGGCTCAGCTTAAACTCTTTGTAAAACATGAACAAACACAAACCATGAATGCCACAGAACTTTCTGTTATTATCCAGTTCGACAGTCAGTTATAACGGAAAAAGAACATAAATAAACTACTTTAACGTAGATTTTGTTTAGGGCTTTATTACATGGTATCGGATTGGTGCATAAACTCCAGTACTTCCCAATACTGATACCAGCGCTTTAGGCAGTATCGGAGCAGATACCGATACTGGTATCGATACTGGCATCTTACTTTGTACCGTCACATGTACCTGGGCTTTGTGATCAGTTTTTTTCGTATATGCAGTGTAAAGGGCCAGAGGCATTAAGGGGAAGGGGGGCGAAAACCGATTTACATTTAGGCCACCAAAAATTTACCTTGGCCACCTAATTTAGGAGCAGGGTGGCCCATGCGGCAAGTGCTTAAAAATATTAGCGTCTATTGCTGTTATTGTATGCTATTTAAGCAATAAAATAACCAACACCATGATCTTTTCCTAAACCTAACCAAGTAGTTTTGTTGCCTTAACCTAACCAAGTACCGTAGTTTTGTTTCACAATGTAAACCACGTGGTCATATATGTCGGGTATGAGGCTGTGTTGCCATTAAAGATGTGAGTCTAACAGTAATAAGTTTACTCCAGCCTGCTTCCTACCCACCGCCCAGAGTGACTGGAGAACTCTAGTCCATCAAGAAATCAGGGTCACATGAGCATGCTGGGCTCACTTTCTGGGTAAAAAAAATCGTTTGGTGCTGCCACTCTGTAAAGATTCCTCTCAGAGCTTTAATCACGTAGGATATGTGTTCTACAGATAGGGGCGATGAGAAGGCCTGGGAAAGAGGCAGACATTTTTTTTTTTAGATGTTTTTAGATCTTGTTGCTGACAACCACTTCTCTTCCTGCTGAACACTCCCATATGAAGCAACACTCACTTTCCACGGAAACTGCACACCTACGTACATTGTCACACATTGTAGCACTTGGTGTACAGTTGTATTTCACATTACACGTCCACGCTACAGACACCTCCATAGGCTAATGTTACACAACCCAGTGCCCTAATAGCCTGAGTCAGCCCAAAATGGTGCAATAGCATGCATCACTTCAGGAAGAGGGTGCGGGCCCACATTTACAGTCCCCTCCTTGGCCACAAATCCTTCAGAGAGCTGCCTGGGTTCAGAGTTCAACATGTGAATGCACAATGTAATCTGCAGACAAACGGCCCAGCCCTCTGTACAGTCATCAAGGTAAATATTGTAGAGCGTCTGATGGCCAGTGTACGTTTCAGAAATGCTGATGACCTGCCAGTCGATGACTATATTACACCAGCAGTTATTGCTGCATAACGTGTCTGGGCCTTTTGTTTGCGATGGGAACACTTATCATTAATTCAGCCACACATTCGGCTACTTGGAAACACCATGTGGAGGAGGATTACAGTCAAGGTTGTCAGCCTGGTGGCTGGAGGCCAGGAGTGGGAGACAGACACAGAAATGCAGAGAAAAGGGCAAAGGAGAGGGGAGGGCGGGGGAGAAACAGCACAGACGAAAAGAGAGACGTACAAGACCCCCGCGGTGAATGAGACTGCCTACTTATCAGCCGTGAGCGTGATGTGCAAACAGAGGCCTTTCAGGGCTGCCAGGCACACAATAGCTTTGTTTGCTATGCAATAGAAACCAGTTGTTCGCTGCTGAGTCAATATTTACTGCCTAATGGAATGTGTGCTCTGCTACTACCCCTGCTCAACAACACCAGATTGGAAGAGGGACTTATTACCTCCCCTCTCCCATGTGTCTTTTAACACCCCCCGCCATTCTGTGTCCCTCTTCGTCCTTCCCTCCCTTTTCTTTATCTTACCCTTCCTATCCTCTCATCCTTTACTTCCTTTACTCTCCCCCCCGCTATCAGAGTTTTCTTCCTCCCTATTCCCCCCCCGTTATCCTTCCCTCCCCTATTCTGTCAATCCCATATCATATCTCTTGCATCTGCACCTCCCCTCGTGTGGCAGAAAAACAGAGTAGTGGAAACTCCATATAAGGCCTGGGACTGATTGAGCAACCTCTGCTATAAAAACAGCAAATAAAAAGATTCTGAGTAAGTTTGTCAAAGGAAATCCAGAGTCCAGAGTATTCTTATTGAAGTAGTAAAAAAAACAAAACAAGTGGAGTAGTTGAAAACAATAGTGGGAGTGGACAATCTTCTGTTTATGGAGGCCAATATCCTACCGAGGCCATGGCTCTAACAGAGGGCGAGAGAGATAGCTCAGCGATGAGATCACTGTGCTGACAGAATGATCCCTTTGTGCTCGAGCCCAATGGTAGGCAGTAAATGCATTACATGTGGTATTTACGCCGTGGCTGCTGATAAACTGCAGCTAATCACAATTTTCCTAAAGGTGCGTGCAGGCAATCGTGCACAACAACACCAACATGCTTCCCCCTGTTGACAGTATTTCTGCTCTCGCTGTATATTGATTCTGCACCTGAATCTTGCCCTGCCATACACACACACACACACACAGGTGTGAAGGGATAACTGGAGGCATGACACACTTGTCCGAGTCCTATAAAGGTTTTATTTTTATTTTTTTTCACCAGCCACCTCGACAATCCATTCCTTTCAGTCATGCTTCAGTATCGTTTCCTTACAGCCCAGAGGATTACTGAGGAGAGGACAGTTGTGGGAGTGATGGTGTGTGTGTGTGTGTGTGTGTGTGTGTGTGTGTGTGTGTGTGTGTGTGAGAGAGAGAGAGTGTGGGGGGGGTTTCCATAGTGACACCAAGGCAATGAAAAGATTGGACCAGTGGAGTGTGCAGTGGGTGCCAGTGTGTGTCTGTGTGTGTATATGTGCATGGAGTCGGGGTCCAGCTCTATAGCTCTAGGTTGAGACACAGTGGAACCATTCATGATCTACTATCTGGCCCCCAAGGCCTTCACTCTTAAATCAGAGCCAGCTTGCAGAGCTCGGACCCTGCAGGGTTTTTCTTTTTGCACCCAAATCACCATGTGGTATAAAAAGACCCAAATAATTCTTATTCTAATAGTGTTTTATATTATCTTTTTTTTTTTCTTCTTCTTTCCTCACACTCATTATAGTCTTTTAATTGTGTGTCCAACAACTTCCCCAAAGTGGCAATGTCGTATTTAATATCCCTGTCACAAAGAAGACCGAGCGGATGGCTTTGAGTTGTTTGTTAATGGTTTCACGCTGGCCGAGGGATAAACAATTAGGATGAGACACATTCACTGTCTTTAATTATCCTTTCTGAGCGCAGATTAAACGTTTTCATAAATTTGGCTCCTAACGAGCCAAATCCTCTCCATATACGGGCATTACATCTCTCCACATTCCGAAAAACAAAATCGCTTAACTGCTGTTGTTATCAACTCGCATTGCACTTCATCAATATTATTTAACCAGGGCAGTTAGTGCCTCATCTAATCGCCTTTCACAGCTATTTTCCAGTGAACCTGACCTCACACCGAGTCCATTGACGGGGCACTGACTGTGGTTCGGTGTGGTCAAAGTAGTTTTAACGGTAATTCGTCCATGAAATGATTTTAAAAGCGTGTGCAGTATTTGTTAAGATCCCCTCTGTCTGCCCTGAGCATACATTATAAGAGGAATAATTTTCAAAGGGGCCTTGATTGTGCGGAGTCTATGTTAATGAAATCTGTGGTCTTTCACAGAGTTGACACTTGATGAAGACTATAATGTGGGCACAGACGTATGAAAGAACCGCCTCAAATTAGAGCTAAAATTCTAAATCTGGTGTTATACCTTGAAGAGTAATTTAAAGATAAGACACTTTCTCATTTGGCATATGAAATAATGAATTATCTCTTTGGTAGAAATAGCTTAACAAGGCTACTTAGTATGCATATAAAATTTCAAATTGTAAAAATCAAATTAGCATTATTAACTTATAGTGTGTAAGATCACATCTATTCTCTTTTCAAAAGGTCCCACAGAGTTGAATTGATAATTAAGTAATGAAATGAAAATGTATGATCTAATCATTGGCAGACCGTATTAGCACAGCAGTTGTTCTAAGGTTTCAGGCAGCAATGAGGAGGGGGCTCGAACCCCCTAAAAATGACATAAGCCCTGAAGAATTGAGTTACAATGGCGATTTATTCGCATGGAGTCCCATTGTAATGAGCTCAAAGCAGGTCAAACAAAGCTGGTTTGATCCTCAGTTTGCATTATAGTTAAAAGCATCAATACACCTGAACCTTACTTAGGCACAGCGGCGCGTTGAGCTAAATGCACCTGTGTGCTCACAATGACAATGCTAACATGCTAAAGCTAAGCAGGTATAATGTTTACCGTGTTCACCCTCTAAGTGTAGTGTGTTAGCATTAGGATTGGGTACCGTTCACATTTTTTCATACTGGTACCTGAAATTTTTCCCTCTGTAATACCCAAAAAATTATTTCAGTTGTAAAAATAATTCCAAACCTATTTATCCTATTTACATAGAACATTGTTATTTATTTAGAACATTTTACACTCAAAACTAAATAAAACCCCTCCCAAACTCATCCCTACAACTTTTTAAATCAAATAATTATTAATTACCTACACAGCATTGCAACTTTTATTCTTGTATTTGTATATCATTCTATTTTAGCTGGTTTCATTTTCGTGCGTGCGTTGTGTGTGTGTGTGTGTGTGTGTGTGTGTGTGTTTGAGCCCCGCTCTCTGTCAACATGCAGAGGCGACAGATACGCTCACGCTTGCACGCTCTCAGGTGCCGAAATTTGGCACGGTTTGATTGAACATCAATCGGTCCTCTGCAGTACCGAGGTTAGTGCTGGGCGGTATGATCAAAAATTTGTATCACGGTATTTTTTAAGATTCTGGCGGTTTCACGGTATATGGCGGTATTTTCTTTCTTTTGCTTGACTGGGCCTTTTATATAGGTTTATAATGGCTTATTCTAGTGTCAGGAGTACATAGAATATCACAAAAACATTTTAATGTCATCATGTTTACTAAAAGCTTTGATTACTAAAGGGTTATACATTATACAATAACGTTATATGAAGGAGAATGCATGAAACGGTTACAGAATCTAAACTATTTTTATTGTGCAAAGTAGTAAAATAAACTTCAATCGAATGAATACACATACCAACAACTTTAACATTGTTTCCTTTTCAAAACAAAATAGCTGTAAGATAGTTGTGTAAACGCTACCTTGGCCACAGGTAAGTTAGGTTGTTGTAGAAAAGTGGGCAACTAAACGTAGCTCCGCTGTCGGCCTCCTTCGCTGTATGAATAATGTTAGCAGGTTGGCGGACGTATTTCAGCGAGGCGAGACATCTTAAATCCAGAGTTTTAATCACTGCTCTGAACCCGTCTTTCTCAACGGTCTGTAGCGGGACCGGAGGTGGATTGTTATTGCGTTCATAATGTTGCTCCGCTGCATGCTTGAAGTGACACGTCTTTAGCACGGCCGAGTAAACGTTAGCACGGCCGAGCGACGTTGGCGCAACCAGGTAATGTTAGAACGACGGGCAACAACAGTGGCTAAATTACGTCCTATTTTTCGGAGCAACAGACGGCTCCTCTCTTGAGCACAGTTGTTCTGGTGTATCTCCGGCCTTTCTTCATTCTCTAACTCTCTTCTCTGTTGTTGAATGTGCATTAGTGACCAGGGGTCTCATTTATAAAACTGTGCGTAGGATCCTTACTATAAGTGTACGTACGCCCAAAAGCCCAAATTGGCGTACGCCGAAAAAAAGTCAGATTTATAAAACCGTGCGTACGCACACCTGTAAGCAATGTTCCTTTTATAAATCACAGATTGACTACAAGTGTGCGTACGTGGATCAGCCTCTTATCCCGCCCTGTACACGCCCATTTTTAACCATAAATAGTCAATGTAAAGCACCTCGTGAATGCTGATCAGTATGTTAATGACCCTGGCAGTTGTTCTTCGTTACACCGAATCATGCCGAATCATGACGTTCAGGAATTGCTGCCAATTGAATTATAATTTCGGCCTGTTGTCGCACAGCGTATGGAAACCGGATCTATTGACTACCTTTTATTAATAAAATCTTCCAAAACAGCAGGCATACGGTACTCGGGGACAGCTTCGATATACCAGACGTATATAATAACATTTAACAGAACTATATATTATATCCAAACAAGCCTTAGTGATGAAGTTGAAGATTATATATAATATTTATTTAAAAAAACACTTAGCTGTCAGCAATTTCCCTCTGAAAACAGCCGGTTTCACCCAGAGTGGCGAGGACCTGTATTTGGACCGGGATGGCACGGTTCCGGCGCGTTTCCCTCTCTACTGGACCCAATTCAGTACATAGATCCAAGAGCGCAGCTATATTACTATTACAGCTACATTAGAGAATTTAAATCGGCATATGAGCCAGTCATCGTCATGGTCCCTGAAGTCTCTTTTTCTCATGATTCTGAGGGTTCACCGCAGTATTTATATGTTTAGTCTACAACAATTTGTGATTGTTAACACCTTGCTAAAATCACAGCAACAACTTGTGGTATCCCCCACCCCGAGATACAATTTGAAATCGAAATGTAATGGGCAAACACACTTTTCTTCACGCAGGGTTTGTTATAAACAGTATTACATTTTAGACCGATAACGAGGACATAGAGCGTAACGATTGCGCAAGAGCTTAACGGCTGTATTTACAGACTTTGACATTTGATGATATATGCACAGTTTTAAAGACAGATATTAAGTTATTTACACTGTGTTCTGCAGTTATCTAATGGTAGGGTATATGATGTTATCCTGTATTCCATGTAGTCGGGCCATCTCCTCCTCTATCGCTCCGTAGCGGACAATGTCACGGCGAGACAGCGGCGATTAAATATTTAGAATGAGTTTTTATTTAATATTTGAGTTTGAGGTGTTTTATGGAACAATTAGCACTCAGTACAAGCGCAAATAACACGGCTGGATTTAATCTTCATATGGTGTGAAGACGTGCGTGAGGCATTATTTTTTAATACTTAAACATATTAAGAGTAGCCTAACCCTTATTCCCACATGTACTTTCTGTAGTCTGACTTCAGTTCACCACCTCACCATCTGCGTCGCCAATTCCTATTTTGTCTCCAAAATGTGCGTACGCATAGGTCAGAGTTTGTGTGGAGGACCGCACAGTCTCCCGTCAAGTTTGTTTTTATAAATCATACGGTATAAATCGGTATACCGCCCAGCACTAACCAAGGTAATTCGGTCTGTACCCCAGAAAGTACAGACTTCGCTACCCAAACTTAGTTAGCATGCTAACATTTGCTAATTAGCACTAAACACTGAGGATGGGAATGTAATTTGCTCTGTTGGTGTTTGGTCATAAACCAAAGTATTGGACATATTTATTTTTTTTATCTTCTAGTGGCACCAGATGAAAAGTCAACAGGATTCATCCTCTGGGCATCATGGATTTGTGGACCAATTTCATGGCAATCCATTCAATAGTTGTTGAGATAATTCAGTCTGGACTAAGGTGGTGCACTGCCAGAGTGCGTCATGCATTCATACAGACATAGCCCTCCATACAGACGTGCTGCTGGTATGGCTAAAAAACAATTTGACCTCATAGAGCGAGCCACGGTGCCATCACAAATGAAAGATTTGAATAGCAAAGATTATTTATTAGCGTTTGTTTCATTGTAAAACAAAGACCTTGCTCCCCGCAGGTAGTTTCAGTCCTGATGGTTCTGTCGATATATTTTAATATTTTGCCTGATGCAAGCAGGCACAGTGACATTAAAAAGCAGCGCTTCAGCTTCACTGCCTCATAGCAGGTTAAATGGAGCGGAGGGCAATGAGCAATTCTCCCAACAATCCCTCTCCTCTGTGCTGCAGGTTGTTCTTCCCCCTCTAAACCCATCGCTTCATGGTGTTCCGGCTTAAAGCTTTACCCTGTGGGGTCCCAACAGGCTGGAATAAAACACAAGTGGATGCGGCGAGTTGCCATGGAAACTTAATAAGCCAGCAGTTGTAGTGAGAGAAGGAGTCAACTACAGTACCCAGTGAAGCGTGCGTCTGAAGGCAATAAATTGAATGCTTTGGAGGGGAAGAAGACAGAGGGAAAAAAAGAGGCATGGGGGACCGTGTGTTATTGGGAAATAACCTTTTAAGTTGAAATTAAATATTTTGTCAGCAGTGTGAGGCTCTGGGCTGCCTCCCCCTTCTCAGACGTGCCTGCCAGGGCTAGAGGTTAAGCGGCTGTCTGCATTGTCACGAGGATGCTCTCGGGCGACTGGGCCGCCTTCTGCTGCGTGTCACAACTGGTGACCGAGGGACGCCTGGCTTTTTTTTTTTTTTTTTTTTTTTTTTTTTTACATTATTTTTTCTTTTTTTCCTTCAGCCTCACCTACAACTGTCATTGCTTTGACTGTCGGGCCATTATGCGCACTCGTCTCCAGGGCGCAATTGATGTGTCGTTGGCTGTCACCGCTCAAAAGCCTCCAACACACCACCTGATTGCCAAGCATCCTTAATGCCGCGTAAATCTTTCATTAACCGCCAATCTATCATTAATTATCGGCTCCTGGCATTTATGGATAGGTGGGGAGATTGATAGCGGGGGATTGGGGATGGGTTTAGAGGTAGTGTTGACTGTTTAGGGAGCCATTCTATAATGACTCACCACAAGGAGGAGCCTTCTTAACTTTTATTTACAATCGGGGGCTCGCCACTCGCCACTCGCCAGAGGTGTTGTTCATCTGTCTAGCTAACCCGATAACATTAGTCCTCACAGCGGCTGGAAAACAGCTTTATCTTCATTCTGCATGTCTCTCAGGGTCCGTCTCCATATGTTTTTGGACAGCTCGATGATCATCTCTCTTAACTCCAGGGGCTCTTCGGTTTTTTCCCCCAGCCCCTTAAAAGAAACAAATTAATTCCCCTCTGAGACTTAAGCCCTGAACCAACCAATGTGTGCCTGTCTGTGAATGTGTGTGTGTGTGTGTGTGTGTTCCCCGTCGACTTAAAGGTGAGGTATCTGCTTTTGATTCAGGGGCAGTTGACAGCTCTGTTGCCCGGAAAGCCTTCTGTTATCTGGCTTTGCATAGGATTAGCTGTCAGCTACCTGCTGCAGTAAACAAACAAATAGAATGAGCCCAATTATAAGGGCAGTGTCCGCGACATCCTTGTGTTGCCATAGCGCTGCATAAAACCAGGCCTTGTGCGACTCTATAAATCATCAGGAAAGCTTGGCCTAAATGTGCCAGCAAAAGCACTGTAACATCTTCCTTCTCGCTTTTTACACCCTAATTCTCCTAGAACTCCCCCCTCTCCGCCGACCTAACACTATTTACAGCTTCTCAGATGCTTAAGCCACCAAAATATAGCGTTGTTTTATCTTTAGACAAGTCGATAAGGCAGCATATTGGTTTTCTGCTAAAAGCTACGGACTGTGCTGCATGTATTGACTCATCAGTTGGGCAGTTCAGACTACAGCTCAGGGAGAGCGACACACACACACACACACACACACACACGCACACACACACAGAGAGTCCTTGGTTTGCTCACAGTGTTTCATTTTCTGACATTCACCTGGTGTAGAGAAAGATATTAAAACCAAGAACAGGGATCAGACCTTGGATAACACAATGTAACAGGAAAGGGGGGGGCAAGTAAGAGGAGAGGGAACTGAGACATGGAAAGAGAGAGAGAGGGGGTATAGGGGAATAGACATGGAATGAACACCCCTTCAGAGTGCTTTATCCTGCATTGTCACGCTCTGTTATCCCGGCAGTCTACTTGATATTTAGTGACAAAGACTAGATTAGGGCTGCCTCCCTATGGCTGCTGTCACCCCCCCCCCCCCCGTCCCTCCATTGGCCCTGCAATGCACAGGTAGTAGGGGTGTGAATCACCAGAGGCCCCAAGAGACAATATTATCACCATACTTATGTCACAATACAATGTAATGCAATTAATTACCTTTTTTTTTCCAAATTATTACTTCCAGATTATGTCCCCAATGGAAAGCAGTCAAGGTATGTTCTATCTAAAAAGATAAATGGCTCTGTGTGTTCATCTCACTTCAACTTTTTTTCTTAAATTCTCATGTGCAATTTATATAATAAAAAGATCGATACTTGGCAGCTGTGTATCGATATAGTATTGCCAGGGAAAATATCGCAATACTAGTACCAGTATCTTTCCCCCACCCCTAACAAGTAGTCAAATGGTAATCTTCCGCTACCAGCTGATGAAAGTGAGCCGCATCAGGGGGAATTTGCATCGCTCAAGGTTTCACAGTGGAGGTCAATGTCAGGGCCAGAGGAGGAGGAAGGAGAATGATTGGTTCGCGGGGCCTGCAGACAGACAGACTCGTTACATTGGTCATTATTCCAGCTCATGTCACAGTGGAATGAGAGAACTCAGCAGGTTTCATTAAAAGCCCACAGTCGGCCGCTCGGCCGCGCAGCTAGTTGTTCAGTCGACTGGTTGGGCAGTGGATTATGGGAAGAGCTGAGTAGAGGGTTATTGGAGGTGGTTGACAGAAAATGACCTCGGTGTGTTTTGGCCCACAGAGGTTATTATATGTTGTTGCACTGAGGGCTCACAAAGGGCCAACCTGGACTGCGGCTCGGCCTATCCATTTATTATGATCCTGAGCCATCCAGAGGCTCAGGAAACCAGTAGACAACTGGCAGTCAAAATAATGTTCGGGTCATTGGAAACAATCAAGGCTGTCAAAATGAAAGTGATAATACCGTTGGCGTAACAAGTTAACACTCATTCCTTTTTAACTGCACTCATTGTTTTTTACTCTTGATTAACACGTGCGTTTTGTGATTTGGGCCTCGGGTCGCACCGTAGCTTGGGAAATCAGGAAGCGATGCCGCAGTAACCTAATACATCCATGGCTGTAATGTCGTAAATGGCTAGCAGAAACTGTAAAGTGCTCCGTGATAACATTCAGGGCGTCACCAAATCCGCCGTCTGGCTCGCCGTGGCGGAGTAAAAACGCATTTCCGGTCTGATCTACGAGGAGACGCGGTGTGCTGAAGGTGTTCCTGGAGAACGTGATCCGTGATGCCGTCGCCTAACACCGAGCACGCCAAGAGGAAGTACGCTCTGAAGAAGCAGGGCCGCACCCTTAGCGGCTTCGGAGGCTAAACCTGATCCTGAATCCTAAAGAAAAGGTTCTTTTAAGAACCACACACTTGATCTAAAGAGAGACTTCCCAGTCTTAGTAACAAGCTTTATTCCATGTTTAACTAAATCAGTGATCTAGCAAAAGCAGCTCAAGACCCAAAAAAATAAACACACACATAGAAATGGATAAAGAAAGGGGTCTTTTAAATGGCAAGTTTTAAAGCCCTTCCAGATGGTTCTCTCAACAAGACTGTGAAGTTATTTGCATGTACTGTCTATGTGAATTGAGTTAGCACGGGAGTACGTTGAGTCTTGAAAAATATCCCTTTTTGAAGTACATTTGGAACGGATAAAAAAAATGTGCGATTAATTTGAGATTAATCGCAAGTTAACTATAGACAATCATGCGATTAATCACGATTAAATATTTTAATCGATTGACTCCTTTGCTTCCGGACCTTGATTTTAGTACATAATTCCATTCCATCACAAATAAAAGGAATACAAAAGATGATCAGCCTCCAAAGACTTCACTCTGCAGGCGGCACGCTCCCGTGGAGAGTTTGTGTGTTAACCCAGGGGAGACAAGTACGGAGCTTTTTAGCAGAAAGACACAAAAGCAGAATTAGGATTCATGCAGCGTGGCTTTACAGGTACTCTTTCAAATGACTCCATGGAGCCCTTCAGGCTGCTGTCAGCTGAAACCCTCACTGTAGATATACAGCTTATATGCCCTCTGTGTTTCACAGCCCTGGAGCAGATGGTTGTGATATGGATTACACTGACAGTAAGTCAATAAGACTCAGATCCTGGGTTTGCACTGGATTAGTCAATTGTCTCTCTGCCCCTCTTTTTTTTTTTATGATTTTTGTTTTCTGATTGCTCACGCCTCTCTGCTCTTCAGCTCATTTTGAAGCTGCGTTGAATTGTATTTTTTGAAGTGGAGGTAGTGAAACAGAACTTTAGAAATTACAAAACCAGACTGAAATGGTGTTCTGAGGCCTTTTTTTTTTTTTTTTTTTCCAAGTCCGGGTAAACCGGAGAAGCTCATTCTAAAACTGCTGAAACCCAGCGGTCGTGCACACCGCGCTCCCGACACAAATCTTGTTTATTGCTCCCATGCCATATGTTACATGCCCACATGCTTTTACTCTGATATACGATAT
The DNA here is from genome assembly GCF_004354835.1 of Perca flavescens. Taxonomy (NCBI): domain Eukaryota; kingdom Metazoa; phylum Chordata; class Actinopteri; order Perciformes; family Percidae; genus Perca; species Perca flavescens. The sequence goes on from NC_041352.1 coordinate 7,222,366, forward strand.
ATGTACCCAGCTCGCAGTCCAGCTTTGGTTACAATTAACCAATGCTCCATCCAACCAGAGTGCAGCAATTAAACGGCATCCAATCAAATTTGTGTGACAACCAGACGCCTTTCATCACAGCAGGGATCCAGACGGCTCCTTGCAGCCCACCTGCCCCGAGCGCCGTCTCAGGGATGGTCTGGAATAGCTAATTAGGCAGCGCCGCTGCAGAACATCCAGCACGGGACACTCACGCCAAACCAAATAAGAGTAAAAAATTCCACTTGATCTCGTCATCAAGCCTCGCTGTTTTCAAATGTGTCAGCGTTCTCGCTTTTGATCCGTCGTCAGCGCAGACAGAGAAGAGAGAGGAGCATTTTTGGTTTGTTTAACAGAGTTTCACTGGAGTTTGCAGGCCCCTGCTGTGCACATCGCGCCGCATGCGTTTCAACTGCACACTCGAGGAAGAGGAGGAGGGGGGGGGGGGGGACATCAAAACGTTGTTTTTTTTGTAAACGGTGGACTCGTCTGTGCTTATCTGTTGTCACATCGTTGAGAGAATATTCAGGAGGTGATCGGCTGAGCAGCTACACGGCTTTGAGCTGCAGGAAGTGCACTTCAAAGTATGTATCCCAGCTGCAAGACTCTTTGGTTACACTTTTGTCATAAAGCAATCCATTTTTAGCTATTATTCCAGGTTTTGTTCATGCAAAAGCACGGTTATTTAACCACAGCGGTGATAGAAATATATAAATAAATAAAACAAAAGCAGTGAGTTAAGTCGCCTCTTGCAGAGCTGCAAACAGCCAAAACTCATCTCTGTCCTAATGTGAGAGGAGAGAAGTGTTGACTACTCTCACAGCTGGAAAACAATACCACAACAAATAATGTATGAGGGGCCAGCAGAGGGGGAGCACACCGCCAACACAAATAGGAATTATTCATTATACATGCTCTATTCACAGAGTATGTATGAGGCGAGTTCAAGCTGGTTAATATGCAGTGTTTTCCATAAGTCAGGCGGGGCACCTCACCTTTTGGGTGCCTGAGAAAACTGTCTGAACCCACCCCTCTTTAGCTTTCCCTTTCTGTCTTCCTCCACCCCCCCCCACATTCCATTCTCACAATAAACAAATATAAAAAAATATTTTATTATGAGAACTTTCGTGTATTGTATTGTATGAGGAATATGCTTACAGTCGGCAAGCTGAAACGCTCTTTCCCTGTCTGCTTTTTTGAATGTCTGGCCTTGATAGGCAAAAAGCATACATTGGGCCTCAAACTGAAGAGCTCATCAGTTATGACATACCATTAGTGTTCAAAAGGCCAATTACAAAAACCTACAAGGCACTCAGAGTCACTAAACGCCAGACTTCGATTAGAGCCTGACCTCACTGCGATTTGCGTGCACAGCTAAGCACCAAATTATAGATAGAAGATCTTTAACATAATTATGCCTTAATGGACGGCGAAGCCACGTTGTCAAAAATTGATATGCAGGCCTCGGCAGCGTTTAAGGGGAAATGGCAGAGCACATTTATCTCCACGTCAAAGAGAAATCGAGAGGGGGAGAGAGAGAGAGATGGCTGATGGAGGAATGACATGCTGGGATGACACCACCCTCTGTAAGATCATCTCCCATCAAGCAATTCTGTGGCAAGTGCTATCTAGTCTAATTGCAGTGAATACCCCCCAACCCTCCCCCCAACCCTTTTATATTTAATCATACCCCTGCTACTCTGTTGACAAAGCCAGAGAAGTTTTACCGGCCATATTAGCAGCAATATTGACCAACTTCTCCAAGGTGACCGCCAATAACGGTGGTCAGCTCCAGTCCGCTGCATTTAGCAAAGACTTTTTGTGAAGTCAGCCCCATTAAGTCAGGGATAATTGTGTGTGTGTTCTCCATGGTGAATATTTGATCTGCTGTTTGCCCTTTGCCGGCCACACAGTGCAGAATAATGGCTCCCTTTGAGCGGCACGAGGCAAAACCTTGGGCTCCTTCGGCCCAGTAAGAGGCCAACCCAATTACTCTATCAATTATTAATTCATCATAAAGGTCGTCCCTTTGCTCTATTATCCACACCAGTCTGAGCATGCCAATGTCATGAGTGTTAACAGGGCCTTCAGGTCAAAAACCACCCAGACACAGATGAACACTATACACACTGCAGAGGACTTGACAGACTCCTCTAACTGTCAGAAATGGTAAGGAATCACAGTATGTGTATAATTAATGAGGGCCGTGACAGTGTTTTAAAATGGGGTAGTATTGTATTATAAGTGGTAAAATATTAGCACTTAAAACGTCATCGCACTCTTTAGAAAGAATAATTGACACATTTGCTAGCTATCAAATACATAAACTGGAGCAGCTTACTACACAGCTAGCTACTAGCACTGGTGGACAAACCTTTTAGCAGTAAATCTGAACCAACGTATCTGAATCCTTACCATATTTGTTTCTTGTACTGTATTTGGGTGCTGAAGTAAAAAAAATGTGAGCAATTGTGATTCTGTGTTCATCCATTATTCCAATGTGGTTGGTGCCATGCCAATGGTCCGACAACCCATAATTCCAATACCCCAATAGTTTGAAAAACTACCCTTTGGACGAAAGCCCATAGTCCAATGCATAGATTTATGCATTATGATTTATATGTTATTATTCATACTTTATGATTTATACTTTATGATTTATATTATCTGTTAAATTATGTTAACTGAGTCTGGAAAGAAGTAAGGCACGCTGTCACTGAACTCCAGCATTTTCAGTAACAGGTCTTCGGAATAAAGGGCTTTTGTTTTCGGGATAACGGGCCGTTGGACTATGGGCATTCGAAACCAATTGTAACAGTGGCTAACCTTGTACTTGGTTAGCCCCACTGCTAGCCTTGTAGTGACTATTTTTTTTGCGTTGGTTTGTTAAGTAAAAAGGGATACAAAGAAATTGTGTATAGCTCTTTTAAGCTGAAGTACGAAAGTTTTGTCCCCCCCGGCAGTGACAGTAATTCCACCAACACTGTTGATGTGCTAAAGAAAAGTAGTGGGATTCATAATAACGCTGCGTCGCTTTGGTCCCTCCCCCCTTCCTGCCTGTCAAGGTATTGGGTAACACAGGTAGACTGACAATACTGTGTAACCAATTAGAGAGCCAGAATAAGCAGGTACACTGTCAAGAACTGTAAGTGAGTGAGCAAGGTTAGTTGATAGTAATTTGTGTCGGCTCATGTTAACAACGTTGTTGTGGAGTAAATAAAACTACTCGAGTACAAATGAGCTGTATCGGCATCCTTCCGGTGCGCCAGCGCGGGATATACAGCGAAATACAGAGAGCTTTCCCTGGCGGCTTAATCGGCATTGTGTGAACTTGTTTGGCAAGGACTTGAATGTAACGGACGTTCATTAAGGCTATATGTAAAAATTTTGCATTCTAGCTTAAATATTTTATTTTATTTAGATGTAACTCCCAGTGATGGTTACTTTGCAGTGAATGACTTGAACACTGCATAAGGTCAAACCAAGAGAGTAATTTATTCAACAGCCCCAACAGTCTTTCATGACAGATTGCTATTGTATAGTTCTATGACTACATGCCTCTCATCTATACAGTGATAGGGGAAACAGTCCATCGTTGTCTGTGTGCCTTTTTGAAGTGGACCACAACAACAAGCGGGCTACACAAGCCGATCAATCCACTTGAACCGTGACCAGCGGCGGGTTTGTGGTCCTGTGGGGCTACATGTCACTGCCGGCGGAGCTGTGGCTAATGTTGAATGTGTCGTCTGGTTTGACCTTTTAGCTAATGGTGCTGGCACTCCTTAGCAAAGGCCACATTCTACATTTCAACCAATCACTGCTCCCTGCGTTAACTGTCTGCGTACTGGGGACTGAACGAAACAAGCCACCGAGGATCACAGTCCAGTAGTATTTGGGCCATTCCACAAATAATAATGTGGCCAGTGATGGCGATAATCAGTTTCACGGTGAATGTGATAGCGTGGCATGACTTGACCTTTTATCGAGCCTGAAATGTATGAGCGCTAGGTCTAGGTTATATTACAACATCAATATTTATGATAATAACATCGAAGTGCGTTATCACCCTCTCCATCTGAAACAGACCACCTGTATTTTGAGTGTACTGTCAACAACTACAGCGAATGCAGTTTGGGAATTTGGACGGCATGAAAGATTAAACCAACGACTTATCACACATGTACTGCAAAGCAGATTTTCAATTACGATGCAAAGCAGTCTACTTTGGTAATTACGAATTGCCAAGGCTGTCTTCATTAAATTGCATTATTTGTCATATTAGCATTAAGTGCATAATTAAATATGATTATCTGTAATTATTCCCATAAATTACATTTAGGCCACTGATCACCAAGGTCTTAAACACAACACCGAGTCTATGGTGTATTTTTCATGCTTCCAAATTGACTGTCCCGGAAATACATCCCCCAAACAAAGCTAGCATTAATATTCTATTCCCACAAATCCCATCTGTTGAAGAGTTTACAAAACTCTCCTCAAACTTTCCTTTCTTCTTCTATTGACAGTGTAATACATTATGTTGCTCCAGTAAAATGTGGAGCGATTATGAAGAACTGCGAGCACAAAGCTGTTGTAACTTGACATCTTAAATACCAAATGTTTATTTTTTTATTATTATTCATTCTCATGCAATGTAAAAAAAAAAGAATGAGGGTGTAAGTAGCATTAATGGTATCATAATTCAGCAACAAGCATACTTGTACATCTTATTGATTCAATTGTCACTTCAATTTTATTTATAATGTGAGAGAGAGAGAGAGAGAGAGAGAGAGAGAGAGAGAGAGAGAGAGAGAGAGAGAGAGAGAGAGAGAGAGAGAGAGAGAGAGAGAGAGAGAGAGAGAGAGAAAGAGAGAGAGAAAACGGAGACCTACACATCTTTCTAGTCATTTCTGCTCATTTGGAAACATTAGATGGGGCATTGTCATGCAGTGTGTCAAATTGTCATGGCAACATTGGAAAAGAAAAAGGCAACATGTTTTGGAAAGAAGAAAAAAAAGACCTTTTTCTGGACTTGGTGAGGTAGTGGACCAGCCTGCCAGCCACCGGGGGAGGAGACAAAACCGAAAACAAAGTGTGTGTGAGCGTGCGCGTGCGCTTGAAACTGCTGACTGGAAAAATGTGGGTTTCTTCAAGAGCTCACAAAGCCATGAAAGCATGTGATGACAGTCTGTTGAACACACTCAAACACTCATGTGGACACAGAGAGAGAGACACACACACACACACACAGACACACACATACACACACACACAGAGACCCAGTCATATGTGCACACTCACTGAAGGCTGTCGCAGCAGATGAAGCCTCTTTAAATCTTGTTACAAGTACCTGCCTGGAATATGAGAACTGTTTGAAATCTGTGATACAATCTTGTAGCCAATGTTGGTGTTTTGTAGTGTAATTGTAGTCTCAACTTACATTGCAGCTATTATAAAAATTTAAATAAGCTATATGTATCCTTTTAAAAACTATACAAACATGTTTCTGTAAAGCCATTACTTATTCCGTTACTCTCATCTATTAAGGCCCAAAAAGACCAAAAATAAACAAAAGTACAGTCTTGTGTTTATATTTAGACACCCTGGGCTGTCGACCGAATATTCCTCTGTGATGGGTAAAGCACTTTACATAAAAGCCCTGCGAATCCAGTGACTGGCATGTTGCTGCACAAGAACCATTTTTAATAATCAAATTCCCCTGTGGCTTGAGTAAGAAATATGTGTGCCCGTGTGTCTGTTCGTTCCTGTTCTCATTAAGATCTACACTACAGGGCTCTGCTTCAATGTTGTTTCCTGTATAGCCCATTACCGCTACCTGCCCCGGGGTTGGAAGTTGAAGCCTGAGACAAACAGCCAGCCGTGTGCAGTAAAATGCACCCGGGAGATTAGCGTGGCGAGGAAATCGGGGTGTGTAAGAGGGGTGAACTTAAGGTTGAGTCAACCTGAGGCCACAATGGGTTGTTGTGGAAAGACAATTTCCAGCCAGGCTTTTAGTGTGGGGGCAGGGGACAAAAAAGGAGGAGGGGGGGGTTAGAGAGATGGTATGGTAGAGAGACGGAACATTTAATATAATTTAATTCAGAACTTACAGACATAGATTTTTTTATTTTAAATCATATTATTTACTGTATCCCAGAGGAAACCCCAGTATAGTGTCTTATTTGCACACATCACATTAAGGATACAGTCAAAAAGTGCGAACACCGCTCTTTTTTTGTTTTGTTTTAATAGTGCCAGAGCAATATTGCCATAATATATTTTTAACCTAGAAGGACAACAATTGAAGGTGTGTAAAGGCTGAATAGAAAGTTGTTTTCATCATTCAAATGTGAACGTGTTTTTTTTTTTTTTTTTCTTTCATACTGTTTGCAATGGCCTTGGTTTGAATATCATTGTGCACAGCAAGGTGTTGCAAAATTACCTTTTACCACTGAAACCTCGGAGTGGTCAGAACTTCAAGACCGTTTTAATATAGGAACGGACACAAGTTAAGCTTCCACTTAAAACTCTGCCCTGTCCTGTTCTGCAATTCCACACTCACCCCGCTGTAGGATTTACCTGTGGTTGCTCCCAATTGCCTGTGGTGTGCCTGAGCACCCACAGAATCTGCACCTATGTCAGTCGGACAATTGAAATTTGCAGGGGAGAGAAAATCCAGGTGTCTGTACTAGGGATCGACCCATACTGGTTTTTCAAGGCTGATAACCAATATTTGGAAGAGATTACATTTACCGTGAAAATGAAATCTTTTAAGTCAAAATTAGATTTTGGAACGTTACAAACTCCAACACAAAACTTTGTTTAAATGCTTAAGCAATTATTTAATAAATGAGAAACTTTCAACATAATACCCAGTAACCGATAGTCAGTCAGATAATGTTGTGATCGGGACATTAAGTCCGACTCAGTGGTGAGAGAAACCGAAGCAGACGGACAGACACAGAGCTGTAGCCGAGCCAAAGAAGCACATTTTTTAATGAATTAACTATCGGTTATCAGGCAAATAAAACGCTGATACAGATAATCTGCAAACTGCCATAAAACGGCCCTATAATCAGATAATCGGTCTATCCCTACTCTATACTGACTCTATAAACGGAGCAGTCTGCCCCATGTTTTTTTTTTTTTTTTTTTTTTTCTGTCCTAAGAAACGAGCAGTACTTTCCAGCCACGTGATTATGAAAAGGCCGGTCTGTCAGCCTTGCGTGACTCAACCCCTACTATTTCTGTGTTGTGCCAATTGCAATTTAGCAGGTGTTGGTGGGGGCGGCTCACACTGATACTGTCAGTCACCATGTTTTCCAATTACCATAGCCTGCACACCAACATGATTGCCTGATTGGCAGTGTTATTTCCGTGGCAATTATTACGATTCTGATTATGTCAATCATTTCACTCTCCGCTCCATGTGGCATCAAATAGCAGTAGACGAGACGCTTTTTATTTCCACTCGTGTGTCCTGATATGGCTGTTTGAGGTATATTCTCTCTTTTTACAGTAGAGAAAACTTTTTAAAAATTCATGCTTCATCGCCTCTAGCGCCATTACCTTTGAGCTTGGTAGCTCATTCTAGATTACTAACGGCTTGTATATGGTCCCCATAATGATAATTTTCGCTCTCTGTCAGTAATAATTGCGAGGTTAGTTCTATTTTAGTGCAAGCTCAGGGCTTTCGGTTTTATCTTGCTACTTCTTGTATTATTCATGTCATCCTCGTGTCTTTGACTTTTCCTAGAGAGCCCTCCATTTAAACAGCAATTACTACTATTACCACCTCTACACTCCTCTGGTTAAAAAAAATAAATAAAAAAAAGCCATTTTCTTCATCATCATTGCCACCGCCGCCATCATCATCTATTTACTACATGATTCAATTAGTGAGCCATCAGATAAAAGGTCACAGCTGTAATCAGTCCATTGAGAACCTGCCTGCACCCCACCCCTCCCCCCGCTCTTTTTCTTTTTTTGCACCTTTCCACTGTGCCTGGCGTTATATCTAAGGGTGGCTAATGACCTTGCACTTTTGAACTAACGCAGTATCCGCGGCAACAAATGCATTTTGTCTGCGAGGCCTTCGAGCTACAAGCAGTTCATACAGAATCAGTGGAAATGCGTCGATTGGCAAGGCTTCATTTATACCCTCTTCTGATGACGCTTTATCAGAACCTTTTTTTCAGATTTGTTCCTCAGTCTCACAAATGGATTGAACTGACTCACGCCTGCCGCAAATGTTCAATATTCAAACTCGTGTCAGGACTCCAGACTGCAGTCTATTCAGGTGTAATGTGCTCAGTGATGGCTGTTTTATCTTGTGTGTTTTATCTACTGAATTGCACTGTGGTTTCTTATTTGCTGTGCACAGGTATGCTCAGATTGCTTTTTAAACCATCAGTAATCCAATCCTGGGCTCACAATTTGCAGCTTCAGCCTAGTGCTGATTACACAGCTATTGCGATGATTTGCCTGTCCCATATAGATGTTGGTAGACACGTGGAATGTGCATTCATGTTGTTGACTTTAAGCAGAGCTACAGTTTTCCAATGAATTTGATTTTATTGTAACCTTGATTGACATTTTAGCCACACTAGTGGTCTATATATCGACGGTGGTTCATTACGGCCGCCGGAAGTCCCGCTGGAAGTCCCGCTGGAAGTCCCGCTGGAAGTCCCGCTGGATGTCCCACTGGATTTCACGCTGGATGTCCCTCGCTTTCCGCTTTCTTTGTGTTAACTTTAAACTCTGGTCGCATCGAGTAAAATTAACCAGAACCTCTGAGCAGCGTTACAGGCTGAAAAAAAACGTTACTGTATTGTGTGAACAGTTGAGTAAGGGATAATGTAGAGCGAGGCGGTTGTTATAGCGAATACAACCCCGACAGGGTGATCAGGTCTTGAATCAGCCTGAAGGAGTTGTATTCGCTATAACGACCGCCTCGCTCTACATTATCCTGCTTATTACAGGACTACTTACCAAATAAATCAATACCGTATTGGTCCGAATATAAGAAGTTTTTTTCCCCTGGAAATACGTCTGAAAAAGGGGGGTCGTCTTATATTTGGGGTCTAGACCTTCAGCTGTTCAAGTCGCTGGTTTAAGGGATGCCACCTGTTTAAACAGCCAATAGAGAAGTCAGCCGGTAAAGTCAGCTATAAACTATAGAAATTAAATGATCCATAATCCATTTTATTTTAATGTTACAAACAGCTAGTCGAAATGGCAGAGTTTTAGATTTTTAGATGGAGCCTCAACGACCGCCTGAATACATTTCTGACAAAAACCACTGGTCGGGCACGCATTTTACCCTTCCCCCCTTGTGGAAGTAGCCGTATATTTTATGAGTCAGGCTGCTATGGGGTGCTGCTGTGCTATCGCTAGCTATAGGTGGACAAATTCATTCACCCAGCTGCTGTGTTAATCACTGCAGGTTGACACATCATTAGCTGAGGCGTTGTTAAGTGAGCGAGCAGGCTATCGGCTGCTCTAATTCACATCAAACTCTACATTTCCGTTGATGGTGAAGTGAGACAAGGTGAATGGGACTTTTTTGGGAATATTTATGTTGACGTTTCTGTCCTCATTCATTTCGTTTCCTTCTTGCAGTTGACACAGCTGTAAACACGATGTTGCAATGTCTTCTTCTTCTTCATCCTCTTGGCCCCCTTGGGAGCATAGGGTGTCCAGCATGGATCTCCACCTCACTCTCCCCTGCGCTAAGGTCTTTACTTCTTGCCAGGAGGTCCCCCGTCTTGGTCAGTTCATCAAGCGTGGACCGCCTCCAGTTGGATTTAGGTTTCCCTAGCTTCCTCTTGCCTTGGGGATTATAGTCCAGAGCTAGTCTTGCTGTGTTCCTCGGATCCTTGTTAAGTGTGTGACCGATCCATCCCCACTTTCTAGATTTGATTTCAATGTGGATTTGCTCCTGGTTCATGCTTCTCCACAAGTCTACATTTGATATCTTGTTGTGCCACATGCAGACTGAGTTCTTGGCAGCAGTTCGGATCTGACCTCTAGCGTCAATATGAAGCTGACATTTTTGTTTTTTTGTTAAATGTCTTGATACTGATGAAATTGCCATAAAAGTTGGTACAGATATCCATGGTGCCCGGAGGATGAATCCTAACTACTTTGATGATCCTCTGGCTTTTCATCTAGTTCCACCAACACGACTAACCTTTTACTTATCCTGTCAAATATCTACAAGATATATTGTCACAAAACTTTGTACAGGCATTCATGGTTCCCTGGCAATGTATCCTGATGACTGGTGATCCCCTGTTGTTTTCAGTGAAATGCATGGCATAACTACTAGACAAATATCCATAATATGTGGTACAGACAGCCATGTCTGGCAACCAATTACAGTAGGTTATGAACCTGGCTAGGGTAAATGGATGGCAAATGTTCTTCTAATTAGCTATTTATACGATGCATTTCACTCCAAGATGATTTTGCACATAAGCTTTTAAAGACAGAACCTTAGGTAAAGTGTTTTTTTTTTTTTTTTTTTTTTGCCTAACCATTGGCTACCAAACTTTTTTTTTTTTTTTTTTTTTTTTTTTTTTTTTTTTACATCAAGTACCCCTGAACTGACACCTATTAGACCACAGACCCCCACTGATAAGATTTTTTCCCAGGGTCTTTTTTATTAGAGAAAGTGTATGAAACCCATGAGCAAAAAAGTCATACAGTCTCTCATTGTGTTACTCATGGATGGAATTCTAGTGAAAATAAATGATTCCCCCTTTTGGTGGGGGACTCCCTGGAACGCTCTCAAGGACCCCAGCCTTATACAGTAATTTAAAGTGTAATTCAACTGACACACTTACCAACAATGGCCTAACTGAATGAAAGCGGACTCTTACAAACCCACATGGGTACACACACACACACACACACTCGTAATCACCTTAAACATCCGCGTCATATCTTTCCCTGAACTCACATACTGTACGCCTGCCTGATCAAAGAGGAAAACAGCAGGCGTGTGTGTGTGTGTGTGTGTGTGTGTGTGTGTGTGTGTGTGTGTGTGTGTGTGTGTGTGTGTGTCCATCTCAGCAGCTGCTCTGTCAGCATCCTCTGTCTGAGGGGGGGGTCCACACAGCATGGCTAAAGAACTCATCAACAACCCCAGGCGCTGTACTCAGTGTGTGGGATGTGCGCTGCAGACTCAGCCTCTCAGCCCAGTATATTCACACACACACACACACACACACACACACACACACACATCATCATCAAGGACCCAACTGTACACACATCAGCATGCTTACTGTCTGCATTCATCCAGCCATTATGCCTTGTGCCCACTAGGACGGGTATTTTTTAATGGGGGGTTAAGATTCGGCAGTGCGAGAGCTTGTTATGATAAACTAGAATCTGATTTGTTATGAATGCAAAGCACACAGCTAAAAAGCTCTCGGGGTATTTAGTCTCTGGCTACAGGCTTAATGAGTTTGTGTGTGCATACTGTATGTGCTGCATTAATGTGTGTGATGCATGCGTGTGCGTCAGCGTTTTGTGCGAGGGCTCGTGTGTTTGTTCTGCACTCGTCAAAGAGGAGAGCTCTCTGGAAGCGTAATACACTCATGCGATGGCTAGCGGCTGGAGGCGGTTGCTCGAATTCACCCGCAGAGGCTAATTCCATGCTAACAAGTCAGCGATGCCACATGCTTGTCCTTGCCCACAGCCCAGTGGGCCAGTCTCAAAGCAAAACCAATTAGCTTGCTCTGGGTCTGTCAAACACCCCCCAACCCCCCCTCCTCTGAAAAGTCATTCTAAACTTTTATTTTCCCCCCCTCTCTTCCCTTGGAGGCTTTTGATTGAAGGAGGTCTGTGAGGAGTGTAAAGGGGCTGCACATTAATAAGCCTGTATCACTGACATGAAAGACGACCAGCAAGGAACATCAAATACACAAGGCTAAGCTGCCTTGCCAATTAGCTAAAATAGCTGTTTAGTGACAAATCTTCTCACCCGCAACTGAAACCACGTCTAATGTACAAGCGAGCAGATGAATACAGCTTTAATGGACGCATTAGCACGCTATGGGATTCTTTGTGAAAACTTTCTTTGCGCTATCAGTGCGAGTCTGAAGAAAGCTGCGAACATGAAGGTGTCAGGACTCGCTAAGTGAACGGACTTGACACTGTGCAGTATGTGCTGCATTTCCACTGCGGGAGTAGCTTATTGGATGGTAATTAATGGAATGGAGGCCGATAAATACCTTTTTGTGAGCGGGCTTGTCAAGGACATGGAGACGGTGAGAGAGAGTTTGAGAGAGAGAGAGAGAGAGAGAGAGAGAGAGAGAGCTACAGGACGGACACCTTTTCTTCATCGTGACAGCTAATCCTCATCCCTTCATCCCTCTCCTCAATTCCTAAATGAAACTACCCCTCCCTCATCACTCCTCCCCTTCCACTCCTCTCTCTTCCTCCCCTTATCAGGCCCCCTGCCTATTCTCCCCTGCCCCAACTGCACTTGTTTCCATGGAAACACAGGATGAAAAGAGTTACTTCTAGATTAAATCAAAGATTTTGAAGTGCCGAAAATATTACAAGCTCCTTTTGAATCGTGTTCCTCAAGTTCAGGATGATACTCTATTTTCTCCTTCCAGATGCCGCGCGCGTTGTCCCTTTCTTCACTGTAAGAAGAAAGACAGAGCAGCGCAGCGTATTCACTCACTGAAGCAAACTATAAGACCTGTCTGTCTCTATGGGACCAATGAATGCCTTGTAAGTTGACAGTTTTTTCCTCTGTATTCCAGGGCCTTGTACTGTACGTGTCCCACAAATCTGTCAGCCGCCACCGTGGAGGTCCAGAGAAGAATTTTGTGCATAATTGAATATCCAGGCCAGAAAAAGAACAAAAACCTGAAAAAGGATTCTTTTGATGTTTCTGTAGGATACTGCAGTCAACCGTCTGATAAGGTTGCTTGTCTTCAAACATTTTGGAGGTTAGTGTGAAATGTGTTTTCTTTAGCCGTGTTTTTTTTCAATCCTGATTTACCACTACAATGCGTAGCTGGAAGCGCCGCCTCACTTAGCGTGCCGGCAAATAACTTAACTCGCTACTTGCTACGAACACCAGTGTTGGAGATGTCTGCTAGCTTGCAGATCAGAAGGAAAGACAATGACTGTAACATGATCACACACTAAATGCAAAAGATGTAGCAGTAGCATAATTGCTGGGTCAAAGTCAAACTTTCCAATTCGCTGGACTTATTCTGTAAGAAATATAAACGGTGATGATACTGCAGCTAGGCCTGTAACAATTATTACACAGTTGTCTAATTGTCCACTTTTTTTTTTTTTTTTTTTTTTACATAATTGCAGTTTCTTTATTTAAACGCAGTTAATTGCTAACATTAGCTAAGGTCCTAAAGCGTTTAACTGGTAATTGTTGATTTTGTTTGGATATGCCAAATTGTAATTTATATAAGTGATTATTGTTAGTTAGTTGTTGGCTCTTGAGCCTATACACGTGCCTGTAGGGCTGTACGATATGAACTAAAATCAAAATCCCTATTAATTGCACATTTTAGCTCGATAACTATAAATGACCGATAATTACATATTTTTGTGATTCGATGATGGACACTGCGTTTACATTTTTCTTTTTTTTTTTTGTTTAAAGTTTAAAAAAAAACATGTTTTGCATGATAAAAATGTGAATAGGCTATACAATCTATTTCCTAACTGCTAATTGACTTGTTAGTCCTAACTTTGAACCAGCAAGTTGCGTTTTAAGCTCCTCTTTTTTTTTTTTTCTGCTTGTGGAGAGCTACCTGACACATGAAACTATATTGATGAGGACCGGCGAGTTAAATCGGCCATCCGAGAGTACACCAGGCAGACAGACAGCTGACAGCCTGCAGGTGGAGGCGCTGGAGACAGGCTCGGACATGCACGCCGCGGGCCGCTCTGGACTTAAGTAAGTCCCGCGAGCGGTTTCAGGAAAGTGGCTGCACGTGTCCCAACAACGCACAAAACATCAACACCGCAACCTGCAGCTGTCCGCGGACACGGAGCGCGGAAAATGTGTCGGAGCCTCCCGGACGGGTGAACTGAGACTCCGTTTACATTTAATTCCATTGTGCTTTCTTTTGGAAGGCTGGCTGCCAAAAATCTCCACTTACTAGCTAATTAATTAGCCTGAGTTGAACGCTAGCGATCAGTAAACAGAAGGTCGTGGCTGGTGTCTGGTGTGTGCGCGTCAGCCCGCCCCCCACATTTGGCGACTGGCGAGCGTTAATTTCGGACCATGCACACACGGTCGAATGTTTTTAAGGAGAAAGTAGGCCTATCAACAGAAATAAATTATCGTCCTGGGAAAAATACATCGATAACAGCTTCAGAATTTCAATGTCCATTTATATATTATTTCTGAGACCATTATTTGTACAGCACAATTTTGAATTGTTTAAAGCTCTAACTGCAGCTGTTGCAAATGTTTCCATTTTTTATTTATTTCAAAAGAGTATTAAAACCATTTTTTTGACATTTTTGTGTAAATGGCTACTAACAGCAACTAAGCTTCTACCGTCTTTTACCGCGATTTAAAGTGACTATATGTAACTTTTTAATGTTTCTGAAACTGTGTAATGTTCCATCTGATGATCATAAATGACCTGTAACATCAAACGAGACTAACATTGAAAAGAACGCTAGTTTTATATAGTTTTTATTAATGCCTCTGCCCGGGTCCAATTTTTCCCGCAAAGTCACAGAATGACTTACGGCAGGTAGACGGCGCTACAGCAACACATTCTGAAGGGTCACAGATTTCGGCTGAATACCAGAAAAGCCTGTGTTAGTGAGTATGCAGGTAAAAGGTAGCAGCAGGAGATTTCTTTATATAGGCCTAATTAGGGCCCGAGCGCCGCCAGCGGCGAAGGCCCTATTGAAACTGAAGGATTTATTGTTTCTTTCCTTCTTTCTTTTCCCGTCAAATGAATTGGCTTTTTGAGGGGCTTAAGATATTCAAAAACTCACCAAATTTGGCGGTCGCATCAAGTCTGGTGAAAATTTAAGTATTTTAGGGGTTTCGGGAATAGGCTTACAAAAATGGCTCGGTAGCGCCCCCTAGAAAGTTAAGAAAATTGAGCCCCTGCAGTACGTTTAACGTAGACTCACGAAACTTGGTACACATATGTATCATGTCAAGATGTACAAAACACTTCATTAGAGCCATACCCTAAACCCAACAGGAAGTCGGCCATTATGATTTCAAAGTTCGAAATTAGTGCGATTTTGCCCATTTCCACATGTCGTACTTTAACGAACTCCTCCTAGAGATTTCATCCGATCAACTTCAAACTCGGTCTGTGCCATCTTAAGATGTTAAAGATGAAAAGTTGTTAAAAGAAAAACTTTTCGTCATAGGGCGGCCATTTTGTGCGTTTCACCGCCGAAACAGGAAGTGGGTGTAACTCGAGTGTACGTTGTCCAACTGGCTCGAAACTTTTCAGGATTCATAAGAGTCCAACCCTGAGGACAAATAAAGGCCTTATATGACAAACATCATCCGATTTACATGAAACTTAGAATGTGTGGTCTACATGTAATACTGAGCCGGCCCCTATAATATAACCACGCCCACTTACTCAAGCCACGCCCCCTTTCATAACATTTGGACCGTTTTAAGGTAGAGTCTTGTGTGAGGTATCACTGAACTCAGCAGAGAGTTCCTTCTTCATTGGTCATGGTTTGGCCCGCCCCCTAAGTTTAAGCCACGCCCCCTTTCATAACTAATGACCCGTTTCATGTAGACCCCTGTGTGAGATATCATTGAACTCAGCAGAGACTTCCTTCTTCATTGCTGATGGTTTGGCCTGCCTCCTATGCTTAAGCCATGCCCCCTTTCATAAAACCTTACCCATCTAAGGTAGAGTCTTGTGTGAGGTATAACTGAACTCAGCAGAGAGTTCCTTTTTAATTGGTGATGGTTTGACCCGCCCCCTACGCTTTTGCCACGCCCCTTTTCACAGCTAATTAACCGTATGACGTAGAGTCTTGTGTGAGCTATCGTTGAACTCGGCAGGGAGTTCCCTTTTCATTGTTGACGATTTGCGGCGTCCGCCGGTAACCCCGACGCGCGCAGAGGCGCGAGGGCCCGTCCATCGCTGCTCGCAGCTTTAATTGTATTTTAATTTTATTTTAGAAGTTATCTGCTGTAGTGATGGCTGATACTGGGGCAGGGCCATCACAGAAAAGAAGGAAATTTAACAAAGAACAACTACAAGCTCAAAGGGAAAGCGAAAGACAACGGGTGTAATCAGAGTCAAACTCGTCGGGCTTTTAACAGACAATTATGGGATTGTAAATTATTCAAAAATGTCCCCGAATTGGCCCTCAGGTATGTTATATGTCTATTTCATTCATATAATAACTTTAAATTGCGCGATGTGGTTGTACGTCAGACGTTTTATTCCTTTTAGTCCGTGTTTGTGTCGGCCTACTATTTTCCTTTCCCTTGTTCCCTTTTAGTTGTGTAAAGCGTCCGTGGGTTTCATGAAATGCGCTATATTAATCTAAGTTACACTATCTTAACTAAATATTGATTTATTAGCAAAAAACGTATTTAGATTTTTGTTTGACATCAACAGTCAGAATTGAAATGGATTGTGAATTCCATGTTGTAGAGACTGCAGAGCTGTACATTCAGACACACAGTCAGCTGATCTCAGCCGATGTTACCAGGAGCTGACCTCCAAGATGGCTGCAAGAGAGTTCTTTTAGTACGTCACCTCAAACCCTCTCCATGGAAACGACTGTCAGTTGTCCCTTTTGCTCAGTGCAGACGAGTAACAAGAGATCCATAGTGACACCGGTAGCACGCAAAGCTTTTACCAGCAGCAGCAGACTGAGTGCGTCCCTCCTTCACACATGGCCGAGTCCTGAAGGAGATGCAAGTGCGAGTTATACCTGACTGGGAGCAGGCATGTACAAGGGCACACGTGTGTACGCACGCACGCACGCACAGTGGTGGCTTAATCCCGGGAGAGAAGTTTGAGTCTGGACATCAGTCTTTACAGCAGAAAGCACGCTCCATCAGTCCACAAGGGGACCGTTTGAGTAAGAGCAGTCTACCTTACTCTCCATCAAGCTTGTCCTACTGCTCTGGTGACATTTTTCTTCCCTGAACAATGACTTTAACGGATGTTCAATCTTCGGACTGTATCCCCCTCCGAGTGCAGATCTTCAATAAGGGTGCGATTATTAAATGCTGCAGGACTTATACATTTTTTAATGCATACATTTTTTTATGCATGTTAAACACGGTTGTAAAACTTATGTCCCCCTTCTTTGTGGCTCTATTGTACTGAGAGCAGTAGCATGCTTCAGGGGGAAAGGATTTTTTTAGACTGGGTTACATTATTCTGCCCATCCCCGGTGCTACCACCCAACAGAGTATGATTTATGAGGTACAACATCACCAAATTGCACCTAATGAATTGTATTGCTACTGCCTGAATTTAACACCCCCTTCATTGTGCTGCCTTTGTTAAACATGGGTTAACTGCCACGCGAATACCAATCAATGCTGAAATAGTTAATGAGTAAACGGTGTGAAATGGAGAATAGGAAGGATTGATTTGCTCTTGGCCTAGGTGGGATTTATAGTGTGTGTTCTCACGCTGGGCCTAAAGATTAACCCCATGCTCTGTACAAGTGTTGGTGGAGGTCTAGCTTCATGTTACTGTATCCATGTGTTGAGTCTGTGGCCCATGAGGACGGCGTATAAACGGATCCCACACATCAGTCTGCATGTCCCCCCCCCGTAACTGATTGAGGGGGAATAAATTTAAGTTTAGCAGACACCTGCATCAAACCGACAAAATCCGCAGCGCCGAAGGTCAGCGTTGCGTAAATACCCTCTCGCTCTTGTTAACGTGTCATGGCTTTTAAATGGATCGACAAACAGCCCACCTGGGACTCGTGGCAAAGAGAGAGAAAGGGAGTGGGCGGGAGGGGAGTAAAAAAAAAACGGAACACGGCCCATCCGCGCCCGTCGTTATTTTTACAAGTCTTTACGACTCAATTTAGCGGATGGGGAAATAAAACAAGCAAGGTGTCGGAGCTCCAGGGGCTGAGATGAGTTAGTGGGGCTCCCTGAGCTGTCAGAGAGCTTGGCAAGGCGGCATGGGGGCTGGGATTAGAGAGAAGAGGAAAGGGATGGGGGTGTGGGGGTGTATGGGGGGCGGCAAGTTTATTCAGATTGACATCAGTCTTTAACTTCGCTTCACATCTCAGCTACTTGAAGTCTGAGCGGTTAGCTGAGGGAACTTCTCTGACCTAACTCTGTGTTCCTAGCATGGGTTCTACATGGAAATCAAACACATTTAGTGTCTTTTCCATGAAATTCTAAATGCTCCTAATTCTCTGGTGGAGTAAGACAGGCCTCTGTCCTTTTTAAGGTAAATGATTGACATGTTTTTTTTTTTCTTTTTTCAGTTTTCTTATTGCAATCAGGTGGCTGACTTGCTCCACGTGCTGTTAATTTTGCACACTGATATTGGTTTTTCCCAGCCCGCTCTGATAGTGCCGTGTTAATGGCACCGTGCACCCCTCAGAAAGGCCTCCTATTCTTTCATTCGCCTCTGTCTTTTTTTTTTTTCTTCCCCCCTGCTGTTATTTCAGACCAATTGGGAGCGCACACGCGTGGTAGGGCGGAGAGGGTCGGTAATTAAAATTCTGTTCAGCATGACAACGCTGTTTCATGCCTCATTTTTTTGTCACACGTGGGATGAATACGGGATAAGCACAGAGACTTTTAATAGGTAGGCAGACGCTGGCGGTATGTGCTCAACGTGCACGCCGCGCAACCACGAGCACACAGCTGCAAAACGCACGCACACCTACAGCTTATCAGTAACGCCAGCGCATACGTTGTGTTCGGTAATAGCGGAGGCTTTTAATGTTTTAATGTGCGCTTAAATAAAAGGGCTGGAGCTTTGTATTCCCTCTGTCCCTCACTGGCAACTGGAAACTTGTGTTTGTGTGTGAGAACATGTTTTCAAGGGTTTGTGTGCGCGCGTGTAGTACACACTTGCACAGCATGTGCTGATTCTGTGATGTGTTTACCGATCTTAAAGGGGGGGGGGGAGCAGGCATCACAGAGCCTCCTGGGATGCCGTCCACAGGGCTTGTCAACTACTGTCACTCAGTCATCACACCATCCCCATATCCCATACTCCCCTGCTCCGATCCCCGTGCAAAACAAAGACAGCGGCAGCCGCGGCAGCCGCATCCAAAGGGACCGTCACTCCGCCAGTATTTAACCTCTGCTACAGCTTCTTTCTGTCTCACTCGCTTTCCTTCGCCGCGCTACGTCTCTCTCTGTCTCCCTCCCTCTCCGTCTCCCCTCCCTCTCCGTCTCCCCTCCCTCTCCTCTCCTGCTCTCCTTCATCAAAGCATTTCTGGCTATTTTGTTTCCCAGCTCTACAGAGAGTTATTGCCCATGACAACGATCACGGTCGTTTATTTTCTCTCCGCAGCCCGGCCTCTGTATGCACGCCGGGGCTAGTATTACCCTATGATATTCAAGCGCTCTCTTATTAAATATGCATGAACCCTGGAGATGAAAATTAATTTTGGGAATGTTTTCTCCTTCTTTTTTTTTTTTTTTTTTTCCCCCCTCTCGCTCTCTCTTTGAATGCTCAAAAATGCCTTCATCTGCCTTTGTGTCAAGCCGTGAATTCATTATTTCATTTACCGGTGATGGTGTAACATAACACAATATGCGGGGGTACAGCGATGTTGCGATATAGATCTTCTGAAAGCAAAGGGGGGAGGGAGGGGGGGTGGTGCGCGACGACAAAAAAACAACTCCGGCCAAAACACACGTCGCAGGAAGCAAGTTTTCACAGATTCGCCGAGTTTTGAACAAGTTTGCCCTGAGCTCTTATCGTTCATGAATATTTAGGGACATAAAATGGGAAAATATTAAATTGAATAATGCATGTATGAAGCGATGGAAATCTGCAGTAGGACAGTGCAGTCTTTTACTGCGACATGATCTTTTTTTCTTTCCAGACACATGCCCCAGCAACCTTCAGACTCCAGACCTGAGCGTGTGTTTGAGAGCTCTTAGACTGCGTTTAGTCTATATCCACGACGTTCCACTGCCGGGATTGGTCTGTTGCCACCGGAAATTTTGCCGGGATGTCCGTCACCTTCCGCTTTCTTTGTGTTGGAATTCTAAACTCTGGTGGATTTGTGAGGACTATGGTTAACTGCTCCTCAGATCTCTGCAGGGTAAATCCAGACAGCTAGCTAGACTATCTGTCCAATCAGAGTTATTTTTCTGTTGCACGACTAAAACAACCTTTCAACCAGACTGATCTCATAAAGTGGCGTATGTATGACACGCCAATTCGTATGCCATTTTGGCGTCTTATAAAGATGCATAATCGCTTTTTAGCGTGTTTATCAATGCCATTGCCGTGTGAATTTTTTGCCGTAGCAAGTAGTATTGGGAGGGAGATTGGTTGAGGTGGTGGTGGTGGATGGGTAAAGCACAGGACTTTCACCCAGGAGAGCCGGGATCACGTCTCGTGTTTGATGTTAGTCAACAGTTTATTTTTTTATATATATATATTTTTTTTTTAAGCCTTCCAAAATGTTTCTTTCCTAAACCCAACCGTTTATTGTTTTCCTAAGCATGTGACGTTAGTCACAGTCGTGGTTTTGTTGTTTTCTTTTTGTGTTTTTGTCGGGGTTTTTTGTGTTACTAAAGCCTTTCCCAATGTTCTTTTCCTAAACCCAACCTTTTTTTTTTTTTTTTACACGCGTGTGACGTTCTCGCGATAGTACGGCACGTTCTCACGATAATTTTTACATCCGCTGTATACAGCGTAGACATACACGTGGATAGCTCAAAGTGCGTACAGATAACACGCCATTTGGCTTCAGGAAAGTGGCGTTTATGTTTACTCAAAGTCATGATGCCACGTTGTTTCAATTTACACACGTTCCACCAAAACAAGTTCCTTCCCGAGGCAATTTTGCAGCGGCACCGGGGCTCTGTGCGGCGCTTAGAACCGCCCAAGATGATTGGTCTAGAGAAATGCCAATAAACAAGTTTTTCTTCCATCCCGGTATGCTGTGTCGACTAGCCACATGGAAGACCCAAAGGGGCTGTTCGAGCAGGTTAGTATAGGAGGTCGTTTTTTATTTTCAAAAGCCGTTGTTGACTTACAGATGGGCTGCCATAGTGACCCCATCTTGTACTATTAGTTTTTTTATTTTTATTTTGTCAGCCATGTTTAGATTCAGTCTTATTCCTGAGACCAAAACTCTGTGTGAGTTGTAGTCCTATTCAGTCAACTTCACCCTTTTTAGTCGAGAAAATCCGCATGTTAGTCTAGTTTTAGTATCAGTGGATATGTTGACAAATTAGCCTAGTTTTATTAGCCTTTTAGTCATACTCTAATTGATTATAGGCTGAAATAACTGGTATTGAAAATTGGCCAGAAAATGAAAATGTTTTTTTTTTTTATAAAGAATGTACTTTTGCATAGAGGATGTCTAGTCTGACGTCAAAGGAATTTGAGAAATATGCGTATTTGCGGTCTTGTCAAGAGTAAGATGAGAAGATTGATACCACTGTTGTTGTTTATGTTTATAATAATGTTTTTATTATGGCTGAAACGATTCCTCGAGTAACTCGAATAATTTGATTACTAAAAATCCATGACGCAAAATGATTTGCCTCGAGTAGCTTCGTTTAATTAACGTCACCAACGTCGTATCGCTCGCGGGGTTTCTGCACGGATGCTGCTGGCGACACACGCCATGGAGACTCACTGACGGCGCAGATTACAAAAATGAGGAAAGAGAGCGTAAACAGCGAGGGGCTAAGAGAGGAGACAGGCTGGAGAAAACCGACAAAGTGTCCAGAGTTTGGAATCGGTTCAAACGTAATTAAAACGAAAACTCTGTACGGCGTGTCTATTGCAAAATGGAACTAGCTTCCCACAATAATAGCACCATGTCAGTGCTTCAGCATCTCAACCGGAAACATGGAGTCTAACTGAATCCTCCATTCCACGAAGTGGACCCAAAGGTGAAATTACACCAAATGCAACAACTTCCAAAGACAAAGACAAGAAAATACCATTGACATATATACAATGGACCAATAGACCCCGTTGCTCCGGACGGAGACCAGTGAAGGCTATTAGAAGCGTTTTTCCGGTGATCTCTTGCGTTACTGCGCAGCCTCCAACTGACAGAGACAACGTAAATGTGACGTGAGCAACGTGTCTGAAAGTTGTAAGTCTTCTGGTAGCTGTGCCAAGAGAAATCTCAATCATTCCCAATCTTACAGATACGGAGAGTGTAGGTGTATGTAAGGAGATAACATAAGCACAGGCTAATTATTGCTAACTAACATGCTAGTTAACATTAGTAATTAAACGTAAACAGCTAATGTAAGTCTAAACTGCCTGCGAGCTTCTCCTGTACTATACGGTAATTCCTCTACTGTGCGACAGTAAGTCGCTTGGTTATGACACAATCGTTAGCTTATTTTTACAAAAGCGTCTGCTACGGAGCCATAACGTGAGGTACAAGGTAATGGAGCCTTTTATACATTTTCGTGTTTCTTTAGAAATAAACAATGGACAAATAGAGTCTTTAAAGCTTCAGATGTAAAGTTATTCGCTGTCAAGTGACGTAAAAAAAAAATGGCGGTCAGTGTAATGCTAACAGGAGGTGATCGCTTTGTAGCAACAAAATGGCGCCATCGGAGGTTCGCGTTCTGAAGCGAAGCTTACGCCCTTGGAAAATACGTAGCGGTGACCACAAGTCTGCTCTAAAGAGCAGACTTGTTGAAAAACAGCTGATTGTTGCGCACCAATCTCTCTCCCTCTCTCTCTTCACGGACAAACAGCTGATCAACGATCTACTAGCATAAGTGTAACAGCTGTGTAGCATTGTAATCAAATCTATAAATGAAAATAGGTTGAGTGTAACTAATATTTACATATAGGCCTATATACAGATCAGTCTCAGGTTGAAACTTGTAGTTCTGAAAGTTAAGTTGCACAACGTACGGTAGTGTTTGTGTGTGTTTAATGTATGCCTTAGTTTGCGGTTGTTTATTTTCAACTTTTTTGTCCACTAAATCACCTGGAGATTTAGTCACAGTTATTGTTTGCTAATGTCCGTTCCGTCACCACCTCCTCCTCCTCCTCCTCCTCCTCCTCCTCCTAGTGGAGAAAAAAAAAAAAAGTCTGTTATCTGAATATATCTCTTGAAAATGGTTGCCTACGAAATGAACACTATGCACTATTGTATTTTGGTGGCTCAATGTGACACCCAAAGGCTTCTGTCACCTGGAAGAGCTGACCATTGAGCTGAGGGGGGAGCTTTGGGCTGCTCCACACCAGCCCCCTATGGCCTGCATTCACTCACGCTGACTCCATCTGCATAACTGCATCTTTCATGAGCTCTGGTCAATGCCCAATCCATACTTGTGTGTGTGTGTGTGTGTGTGTGTGTGTGTGTGTGTGTGTGTGTGTGTGTGTGTGTGTGTGTGTGTGTGTGTGTCCATCCATCCGTCCGTCCCTGCGTGTTATTCTCTGTTCTGGCACTATATTTCTTTTTTTGTCTCACTCCACATTAAATAATGTAATTGCATTCTTACTTGTTTGGGACCCAATCTTTGTCATAGACTAATCTTCCAGGTCAGCGATTGAGTGGTCCCTTTTTTTTTGCTTTGCTACGAATTAGCACTCTGACCCGAATCTCTTCATCACCTTCGTGGTCCCTACTAGTGGCACCTTGTTTAAGCCCGGTCAATATTAGCAAAGAGGGATGTGGGTGACTGGAGTTGGTAGACGGCTACTGAGGTTCTTATCAGGCAAAGTGGTTTTTGATTAGTGTTGATGGCTGGGACTAAACCGCCTTCAGCTTTTCCACTGGCTACACCTGTTATGTGTGGTTGGGTGTGTGTCTTTGTGTGCTGCTCTGCTCAAGGGTATGCCAGCGATTCATCACGTAGCAAAAAAGCTCCAGCCGCTGTGCAGTGACGAACAGGTTTTATGTCTGCTCCCTAAACTATAACCTTTACACCGTCTGGCTGCCTTTTAGCTATTTCCAGAATGCTGCTGTGTGTCTCCCTGAGCTTCAGCATCACTAAGGTGTACAGACAGGAAGAATGAGGCTTTTCTTGTTGTGCATTCTCCAGCCATGAACCACACTCTCTCGTGGCCCAGAAAGCCAGGCGGCGGTGGCGGCGGCAGCAGCAGCAGCAGTGGCACCCACTCTCTGAAACGCTCGGCATCTGGTGCAACAGACAGCCTTGCATGTTAATGCCGAGTTAATATTATTATTATGAACTGCGAGTGACTTCGCATGTTAGTGAGCGCTCTGTCAAATTAATGTCGGTTCCACTAATGCCGCCGTCTATTTCATGTCACAAGTACGCTCGCTTCAGACTCCCCGCTTGCTCAGGCACACTGGGGCTGGATATGGAAACGCACAAAGGAACGCACACGCATGCACACTCACACACACACACACACTCACACGCGCATCCTACCTCATGAAAAGATTCACACCCCTTCATCTCAACAGTAGATACATATTTACACACGCACACTCACACACACACACACACACACACACACACACACACACACCCTCCCTTTCTCTGCAGAAGCGAGAGACGAGGGGAGGCAAATGAATGTCCTGACTCATTTATCACATAGCCCCAAAAGTACAGATGAATCTAGTGATGAGAATCTGTCCTGAGAAATGTCAGGAAGATATTAACTCCAATACATCAAAGTGGAGCTGCAGTCTCTAAGCTGACTGCCAGCTGATGCTCCCAGCCTTTGGTTAAACGGGGGGGGGGGACACCACACCACACCAGCGACGATGTAATTTTTGCCAACTCTGACCATTTGTCACACACAAAACGAGTAAATAAAGACACAAGCGGCTTCCGTCCGAAGAATAACATCCGATGTGATGCGGAGCGAATTTCATTAGTGTGCAAACGCCATTCTTTAGATCTGTCTGATCTCAATGAAGTGTGAGAGTGAGGGGAAAGAAAGGAAGAGGGGGAAATTGCCTTTTCATGTAGATTTCACTAATCGCTTCCCTAACAAAATACGGCAGACTTGTACTAATAAGTAAGTTAAGGCTCAGTGGACAGATGGAGTGAAACAGTGCAGAGGCTAATGGAATTGAGAGCTTTCCATGCCTCCATGGGTGTCTTAATTGTCAAAAGGGAGAGTCTCGTATGAGCATTTCGCCACTCGCCTGCTGGATTGTGGGAAGTCTAAATTGGAGTGCGACTCACTGGGCTTGTTTTTAAGCCGGAGCTTCTCTTGTGTGTGCGAGCTGGATCCAATCCCTTATCCAGTGTCTGGAAACGAGTCCTGCGACTCACTCTTGTTTATTTGGGAACCAGCTTCAGCAAAAGTATACATTTCCAATGCAGCCAGTAGGAACCGCAGTAGACTCGTATCTAAAATCTATAACTTCTGCTGTTCTGTGCCTTTTCCTCCTGCACTCTCTCCTGGAATGTATAATGTGCTCATTTAGTTTTTGCATGGATTTATTTACTCATAAATATTCATTCTGAATGTCATATATGTGATTCATTTGAAGAAAGGAAAAAAAAATAAAAAATGCTTTTTCAATCTCAGCCAGCCAGGATTTATTGGCTCTCGTTGCTATTGTTATCACGATATACCTTTTTTATTTTTTTTATAGTAATCTTATTTTAGCTTTGCTGCTCTTCACTTGTTATTACAGCACTGGAAAAAAAAAATCCCAACCGCTGTGGTTCATTTGAAGGGAAATTGCTCGGTACGGGACTCCATGAGAGAGAGAGAATGTGCTTTTAATCTAAAAAGGTCAATGTGCGCCAGCTATTTTTGAGATTCACTGCAGGCTTATAATTGGGGCCTTGTCTGAAGACGAGGTAGAATTAAATGAAGACAAAGTTACCGAGCGTGTTGTTGGCCTTTTGATGAGAATCAGGGAGTGAGGACCCTTCATTTGCAACCTTTAACCAGTCCAATAAGATCCGATATCGCATGCAATTCTAGAAGAAAAATAAGTAAGGGGGAGAAATGAAATGGTAATTAGTATTGATTACCTATGCGCCTATGACCCTGCGGTCACCTCTTGCATTCTTAAATCAACCCAAATTATTGGGTATACTAATTTCATGCTCGGAGAGAAGTAGCCAGCAACATGGCAGTGTTTCCACAATGAAGCATGTGCCCATTGTGGTCCGAGGAAATGATAGCGATGGGACGCATCTTTGTAGTGGGCAGGCGTGGATGTGAGGCTGAATCCAGCACACTGGTTTAACTTAAGGATGATAATTATTCTAGGGAGGGTCTGTGGGGAGTAAAGGTGATTCAGGTGGCTCTTTCTTCAAATTACATTTTACGTCACCGCGCTGTCGCTAAGCGATGGCCTCAGACTGGCCATATATGCATGTAATTGCTCGCAGTTAAAACCGAACAAAAAGAGCCATTTAGGCGGGAAAAAGCAGCCCAATTACGTGTATACACAATTAATACACCCATGGGAAATTGAAAAATGTCTTTAAAAATGATAAGATTAATTCCTAATTATGGCTACAGACACGTGCACATTCACACAAGGCCTCACACACGTAATCTGCTCTAGTGATAATAAGCCACCATGTAGTGAAAGTGTGAAGAGCAGAAGTGGACAGCGACTGATGGAGGGAATGTGTGTCATAATGCACCCGGTGAACCCGGCCACCAGCCATGTGCCAGTGCTCTGCCGCCCCCTGCTGGCCTTTAGCTACAACATGAAGACACCAGCACCACTCTGGGACTCTTTTTTATTTTATTTAATCTTGTCAGAAATAATCGGTCAACTGTGTCTCACGGTAGAGGTATTTCCTAGACGTTTCTTAATCAAGAGACCACAAGATGCTTGTGTATTTTCCGTTTCCACATTTCATCTCTGACATCTTTGGATTTATTGGAGAGGATACACATATTGGAAATGTATTTTTTTTTCCTTCAGTATTCCAGTCCCTTACAGGGTCAGATAGCCGGAAGCTGATTTTCTGTAAAAACAGCACTGTTTTAGATGACAAATTGAGCAGTTTCTCTTTTTAATCTTTGAAATCATATCATATTAATGGATTTATTTTTATTTGCTGCCTTTTATGTGTTTCTCTACTGGGTTTATAGTGTTGCTGATTTGAATGCCCAACAGAGCACCATCAACCCACTATGGATGGATGTTAAGACAATTGGCCACTGGATGCAGACATGCAAAAGCCCCCTGGTCCAGAGAGGCCCCCAAATTAACAACTTATTTTTGTTGTCAAAGCTTTGGTGGAAACTCAAAGAATTTGGGAATTTATTCAAATTCTAGCAAAGATCCAAATGTTTCAATAGATATCGCAGGCTGAATTTTTTTAAAATGTGTATCAAATAGGGCCCAAGTTAACTAAAATATTGCCATTAGATGGAATGGTGCAGAGTCTTGTGTTTCAATATTTCATGCAGAGAACATCATATGACTTAAGTGAAGAGCTGGAAAGAATGTGATAAAGAATATATAGTTAGACAGAGTAAAATGTTTTTTAATAAACGTGGAGGGGTTAAGTAAATAAATCCAGAGACACTAATAGGGTACACTTCTCAAGTGGGATTTTTATTCTGTGGGAAACATTAGTCTCTTACTGTACACATATAACTTGTTGGTGCATTATGACAGACGGCTACTCAGTACAGCAGCGTCTACTGTTAATAAAATATCCATGTTTACGAGCAAAATAAGAAACAATGTTAAAAAGATAAATATTAGTTTCAGTGTAAAGCACAGCACGCAGTTCTCTTGACTTGCAGCAGTAGAACTATATTGCATCAGTCTCTAATAAATATGCTGAACTTCACACTGGTGCTAGGCAGATATACACAATAGATACAGTGTCTATTCTGTCCTCGTGCAGCTCTGAGCCTCAGAGCCTGCCTAAGCAATTGGACACAGAGAAAGTGCAATTTTAAAACCGCGGGGACAATAAACATCCAGGGCAACAAGGACACACAGCTGTGTGCGAGAGCATGAGGGCGTTTGGTATTAAGGGCGCTGCACAGGCTAGGTTACAGTTCATGAGTTTGTTGAGACAAAACAGAGTGGAGTGACACCTAAGGAAATGACACAGACAGGAAATGAACACAGCATGTGGCCAAACAGAGATGGCTGCTGATTACCGGAGCTCTTTTACTACACACGCGATGACTCCTCACAGACGTTCAGTCTTGCACGCAGACTGGATTTTGTTTTAGGCCTTCACATGGCTACTGAAGCGTCGGACTCTTTAGGCCGGTTGCGTACGACGTGCTCCAGCTGTCCGGAGTCGGACACGTCGAAGGTGGTCTTGTACTTGGCTAGGATCTTCATCAGAGGACGCAGCTTCAACCACCACTGCTCCTTGGGGATCCTGTGACTGCAGGCAGGCGAGCAAATATCATATATATATAATAGGGAGCAGGGACCACATGGGCATGTCATACAAAAGTGACTTTAAAGGCTAAAACTGGTGTTTGGGATCATTGATGGATCATCTCTGACATACAGTACAGGCCAAAAGTTTGGACACACCTTCTCATTCAATGCGTTTCTTTTTTATTTTCATGACTATTTACATTGTAGATTCTCACTGAAGGCATCAAAACTATGAATGAACACATATGGAATTATGTACTTAACAAAAGTGTGAAATAACTGAAAACATGTCTTATATTTTAGATTCTTCAAAGTAGCCACCCTTTGCTTTTTTATTAATAAGGGAAAAACTTCCACTAATTAACCCTGACAAGGCACACCTGTGAAGGTAAAACCATTTCAGGTGACTACCTCATGAAGCTCATTGAGAGAACACCAAGGGTTTGCAGAGTTATCAAAAAAGCAAAGGGTGGCTACTTTGAAGAATCTAAAATATAAGACATGTTTTCAGTTATTTCACACTTTTTTGTTAACTACATAATTCCATATGTGTTCATTCATAGTTTTGATGCCTTCAGTAAGAATCTACAATGTAAATAGTCATGAAAATAAAGAAACACATTGAATGAGAAGGTGTGTCCAAACTTTTGGCCTGTACTGTAAATATAACATAATATTTAGCATCATTCATTTTTATACAGACCTCTTAGTTGCGGCCCCACATTGTTGTTGGGGGAGCAAACACTAACGTACCACAACTAGGGGTGTAAATCACACGTTATTTATCCATATTTACGGATATCACAAAGTCTGCCACGATACGATTTTAATTCTATTCAGCGGCCTGTGACCGATACGGGACGATACCATAAGCCCATTTAACACAATGTTATATATATTTACAAAAAGCAACTAAAATATGATTTGACAGTTTCATTACGGAGCTCTTCCAGACATTGAAATGAAAACAAAGTACTCTATTTAATAAAAAAGAAATCTAAAGTGGGAATTTCAAAATACAGGTGCATCCTAAAGATGACGATGTGTTCCCACACCACCTTCAGTATCAAATTCAATGACTTTCCAGGCCCAACCACCCCAAAGTCCAGCATCAACCACGGCACGGATCAAGGTTAATTACTGCTACAATACTGAGAATTTTTGTAGTATGAGTAAAATATATAAATTCTAAAGAACTTTTACTGAAACGTGTATTTTCAAACCCCCCCCCACACACACACACACACACAGAGAGAAGATTGGTGGAGTTTGAGTAGTGCGATACGTACACAAAGTCGGTCTCGTCCTTGAGTTGTACAACGGGCTGGAAGACCAGAGCCCTGCGACGCATCCCCAGCAGGCAGCAGGAGTCCTCGGTGTTGGCGAACACTCGGCCTGCAGGGAGACACCGGAACAGTCAGAGGAGGAAACACAGTACCTTCGCTGGTTGCAAACAGATAAGACATTTGGCAGTGGGTGTGAGAGGTTCTATAGAGGGGTGGAAGCAGTTCTGTGTGGATCTACAGGAGGGCGACAATGAGGTGCAACTGAAAGACGGGAAGCAACTGAGGCAACATCAAGCATCATAGACGGACAAGAAAATGTGGGGTAAAGCAGGAAAATGGTTCCATTATTGATACAGGTCATGCTCGTGGTTTCCAGTCTTACAATTTCAGATGACCTGGGAAGTGGAAATCGAGTACCAGATTTAAATTTGTGAGACTAAGGACCCTATCTTGCACCCGGCGCGGCGCAAAGCCAGACGCAAGTGTCTTTGCTAGTTTAAGACCGACGCAGTTGTCAGTTTCCTATCCAGCGCCCGTGTCGTTCAAATAGCAAATGCACCTGCGCCCCTGGGCGTGCTGGTCTTACAGGGAGGTGTGTTCAGGTGAATTCTTGAGGCAGCAGAAAGTGATCGCGCCATTGGCCAACAAATACCATAATATGGCAGAATAATCGCAGAGACGACAGAGAGGGACATGGAGCTAAATATACTGCTCAAAAAAATAAAGGGAACAGTTTAACAACACATCCTAGATCTGAATGAATGAAATAATCTTATTAAATACTTTTTTCTTTACATAGTTGAATGTGCTGACAACAAAATCACACAAAAATGATCAATGGAAATCAAATTTATCAAACCATGGAGGTCTGGATTTGGAGTCACACTCAAAATTAAAGTGGAAAACCACACTACAGGCTGATCCAACTTTGATGTAATGTCCTCAAAACAAGTCAAAATGAGGCTCAGTAGTGTGTGTGGCCTCCACGTGCCTGTAGGACCTCCCTACAACGCCTGGGCATGCTCCTGATGAGGTGGCGGATGGCCTCCTGAGGGATCTCCTCCCAGACCTGGACTAAAGCATCCGCCAACTCCTGGACAGTCTGTGGTGCAACGTGGCGTTGGTGGATGGAGCGAGACATGATGTCCCAGATGTGCTCAATTGGATTCAGGTCTGGGGAACGGGCGGGCCAGTCCATAGCCTCAATGCCTTCCTCTTGCAGGAACTGCTGACACACTCCAGCCACATGAGGTCTAGCATTGTCCTGCATTAGGAGGAACCCAGGGCGAACCGCACCAGCATATGGTCTCACAAGGGGTCTGAGGATCTCATCTCGGTACCGAATGGCAGTCAGGCTACCTCTGGCGAGCACATGGAGGGCTGTGCGGCCCCCCAAAGAAAGGCCACCCCACACCATTACTGACCTACCGCCAAACCGGTCATGCTGGAGGAAGTTGCAGGCAGCAGAACGTTCTCCACGGCGTCTCCAGACTCTGTCACGTCTGTCACACGTGCTCAGTGTGAACCTGCTTCCAAGGTGCCAGGGTGCCAGTGGCGAATTTGCCAATCTTGGTGTTCTCTGGCAAATGCCAAAACAGTGTTGGGCTGTAAGCACAACCCCCACCTGTGGTCGTCGGGCCCTCATACCACCCTCATGAAGTCTGTTTCTGACCGTTTGAGCAGACACAGGCACATTTGTGGCCTGCTGGAGGTCATTTTTCAGGGCTCTGGCAGTGCTCCTCCTGCTCCTCCTTGCACAAAGGCGGAGGTAGCGGTCCTGCTGCTGGGTTGTGACCCGGCCTACGGCCTCCTCCACGTCTCCTGATGTACTGGCCTGTGTCCTGGTAACGCCTCCATGCTGTGGACACTACGCTGACAGACACAGCAAACCTTCTTGCCACAGTTACCATTGATGTGCCATCCTGGATGAGCTGCACTACCTGAGCCACTTGTGTGGGTTGTAGACTCCGTCTCATGCTACCACTAGAGTGAAAGCACCGCCAGCATTCAAAAGTGACCAAAACATCAGCCAGGAAGCATAGGAACTGAGAAGTGGTCTGTGGTCACCACCGGCAGAACCACTCCTTTATTGGGGGTGTCTTGCTAATTGCCCATAATTTCCACCTGTTGTCTATTCCATTTGCACAACAGCATGTGAAATTTATTGTCAATCAGTGTTGCTTCCTAAGTGGACATTTTGATTTCACAGAAGTGTGATTGACTTGGCGTTACATTGTGTTGTTTAAGTGTTCCCTTTATTTTTTTGAGCAGTGTATAAAGATGGAGGTGGTCATGGAGCCAGCAAAAAAAAAAGATTTACCTTCGTCTTATGTCATCCATGTGTATGGGAAATAGACATAAAAAACAGAAGAGGAGTTTTAACTTTAATTGTAGTATACACTTGCAGTGTGCTTTTAAGACAAACTACAGTTCACACATCACTCAACACTTGTTAGCGTTATCCGTCCATAAGAACATTCAAGTCACTTTCTCATTAAATAGTTACGCTGATGGATGTAAATGATCAATAAATGATTTCCTTTTGAGAGGACAGAAATGCATCAAAATGGCAGACAGTAACTCCATGACAGAACGGTCACGCCTCTATAGGGAGGAAGAGGATCCACTACCACGCCTCGTCTCACTAATATTGAAGTGGAGCATTAACCTTACCCTGTCTGAATGTCTCCAGCAGCTTTTTGCTAACCCACTGCATCGCCTTGGCGGAGATCTTGGTCCCAAAGTTACGGTCGAATGGAGACGGCGCTCCTCCCTTTTAAAAAGAATCAAAATGTTTAATTTCATCGCATTCTTTAAACCCAAAAAAACAACATGAGGATGAAACAACCTGACGATTGATATTTTGTCCATATATGCTGTGTATTACTGTGGCCAGACTCAGTCTCATTTGTTTCAGAATTTTCTGTTGTCTTCTTACACACCAGCCTGCATTCTCGGTGAATATGTCACATCCACAGTCAAGAAACAGGAAATGATGATAGAAAGATGTATATTCCAGGGTTTCCACAGGGTTTTAAAAAAAGTCTAACATTTCAAAAATCAAAATTAAGCCTTAAAAAGTCTTAAATCCACTGAAGTATTGTGTTCTAGGTCTTAAATCATTTTAAACCGGTATTAATTTTCCTACGTCAATGACTACGTTTACATGCAGCCAATAACCCGTTCAAAACCGGAATATTAGCAATAACCCGGTTGCAGGCGGCCATGTAAACACCGGCAAAAACACAAATATGCTCATATTCCTGATTTTAAAAACCCAAAAATGATCCCTGGGTTACCCCTTTTCTAACCCAAAATTTTGGTCATGTAAACGCGTATCGGCATATCCCCATCAAAAGGAACATTGATTTGTGTTCTGCGCATGTTCTATTCGCAAGGAATCTTGGTCTTTGGAGTAGAGGAACTTCTTGTATGCGCCAGAAAACCTGCGCGTAAACAAGAAATAGAGGTAAACATGGCGAGGCACAGCACCACACTTTTGGAGCGATGAGGAAACCAATTTCTTTATTAGTGTGGTGAAAACCATGAATATGTCTTTTTTTGACGGCAGAAAGTACCGAGATAGTGAGATTTATAAGAAGGTGACCGAAAAGTTACGCGAAGCAGGGTTTGTCCGTACGTCCAAACGCTAACCGTGCGTCGCCGTTTACATCGGGATATTGCCAATTGATTACAAATTCAATGTATACAGTAGTAACTCTCTCTGCTCACGCATGTAAACGGGTTATTCCGAATGTTTCAGAAACCCAACCATAATGACCGTAACCCAAAAATTGACAGCTTGTAAACGTAGTCATTGTAACACTACCTCTAAGGCCGGTTTCACACTGGATGCGTCGCGCGAGCGTGGTGTTTCTGTTGCGTCTCAGCTGCGTGGATTTTTCTGTGTCCTACACACTCAGAACACACAATAATTTGACTTGTTGAAACCTGTAGAAACCCTGTATTAATCAAATGTATAAGACCAGATTCAAACCTAGAGCCACCAGGACACACACATTTTTTTGTATTATATTTAACGGTTATTATTATTTGTGCTATGTTTTCTGGAACAAAATGTATTTTCATTTTTCCTGAAACCCATTACTTGCTGCAGGCACAACCCAATTTTCCCTTGAGGATCATCAAAGTTTAGTTTGATCCAGTTTTATCTGCGCTACTCTCGAGACACACAAAGCCAAAATACAACAAAGCCCATCCATGTAAAATGAAGATCTGCATATTTATGATACAAATATAGAAAAATGTTATTAAATCTTTCTTTAGTCTGAATGAATTGTTACCCCTGATACAGCTACAGAAAGGAAATACTCCCATTTAGTCAGTATGAAATTGTTTGGTCTTTATTATATTATAGGGTGTGGTCTCTAGACCTATTCTATCTGTAAAGTGTTTTGAGTTTTTGATTTGACACTATAAATAAAATTGAATTAAATAGAAATGGGAACCAGTGTGGCTGGGCCTACCTGCTGCATGTGTCCGAGCACATTCTTCCTGGAGTCAAACACTCCCCTTCCTTCTTCAGAGTACAGCTGGTAGATGAAGTCGGTGGTGTAGTTTTCATTACAGTTCTCATTCCTACACACACACACACACACACACACACACACACACACACACACACAGTTATTAGTCAGATGTCTGAGTCTACATGTAGCCATTGTTCTTTCCTCACTGAGTTCATGTCATAGTGAAACAAGATGAAAGCAAAATTGCAAAATGTCAGCTGTTTAAGTGTTGACATCAACATTGCTTCTGTTTACTATACAAGCAGCTTAAAATCAAGTGCTGAGGACAGGAAATACTGGATCATAGGAACTTCAAAAATGCAGCAGCAGTGCACCAGTTATGTGTGTGAATTTGTACTTACACAACATCACATAATCACTATGTGGCTCAGCCTTAAAATTAGCTGTGACTGTCTGGACTGCTGGAATCATCATGTTACCTGAGGACCAGTCCTCTTTGAATGCTGGTCTTCATTTTCTCAGTCAAATGTTCAACATTGGCCTGTAGGAATAAATAGGAAATGTGAGTGACCAGTAGATGGCATTGCACTGTTGAGGCCATCCCAGAATTAGTCTGAATTGCCTCTTGTAGATGAAGTGAGAGTGAGCGGGTGCGGCAAAACCGCAGGTCTTTCCGTTCATTTTGAATGGGGGTAGTGCTTCAGGCTGCGGTGGGGTTTGCCACAAGGGACCCACACAAAACAACGCAGCGGGCCTGCGGCGTAAAGTTGAGACCAACTCAACTTTTGAAGAAACGCAACCCGACATCACGCTGCAGCGGCCAATCGTGTAACCGCAATCAGACTTGTCAACCAGTTTTGAGGCGGTGTGAGAGTTCTGTACAGTAAACATCACTACTTTTATCGCTGCCACAAGAACGTCTGAACTGCCCAAGAGTTTGTGCAACAGCTGACTGTTTGCCAAACAACAAAGCACAGTCGATCTGTCTCGCTTGGCTGTTCGTCTTTCTCTCTTACTTCGTGAAATGAAGCTGCCTTCAAGTGCAGTCAGAAACATCGAGATCTATAAACAATTTGCCGGAAAAAGGTAACTGTGAAATATTAAGTCTAGTCGTGCTACATTGGGGGGTTAAGGAACACAACAGGATGACGCACAAATGGGCAGTTTCAGTGACTACACCGCCCGCACAACCCTGCGGCAAATCGCTTGATCACTATTTTGGTCTGAATGGGGCCTTAGGGAGTGAATGCCTTGACGGAGAGTTGAGAAATCAAAGAGGAGACGCAAACAGCAGAGTCAGTCAATGTTGAGGTGAAGACATGATGGGTTACCTGCAAGTCTCTGATGTCGAATGGCTCCTCGTAGATGTAGGCAGCGTCTGCTCCAGCAGCCAGGCCACCTACGCTGGCCAGGTAGCCGCAGTAGCCTCCCATGGTCTCGATGATGAACACGCGTCTCTTGGTCCCACTGGCCGACTGCTTGATGCGGTCACAAGTCTGACACATGCATATAAGCTCACAATGTCAGTACACATGAGGTGATTATTACAAGCTTAGCATTATGAAACTATGTTAATATGTGAGATATCTCCAGATAAATGTCTTGTTTAACATATCAAAGTGCCAAACCAGCAAGGTTAGAAGTGTGACGATTAGTCATGTTCTGATAAATAAATTCCGCATAGAAATACAACAGCAAGACACTAGATTCAAGGCCAGCATGCTTATTTCTCAATCTGCACAAGAGTCAACTTGCTACGTTTTAACAATTCAGGCAGATTCAGGCTAAAATGCTGCTTTCGCCAGTTAGACTGGAGTCCTGCATAAGGATGAGAGAGCACATCAAATGGTAAACTTCACATATCATTTACAACTCAAATGTTTGGTTAGAACTTTTGGTTAAAATTGTATTTATAGATACGGTATAAACTATCTTTTTTATTTGATCTGACATTAAAACATTATTTTAATAGTCCAATGCTGATAATCAGTTTGACATCAGGTGACTGTGATGTCAGTAATAAGTCCAGTTTCAGATGCTACAACAATGTTAAAGGTGCATTCCACTGATTCAGCATCACACCTCTATAAAGCTGGGACACTCGCAAGAGACGGATCAAGGCAGCCGAGGCCGAGATATTAAAATAGAATGGGTCAACACTGAATCAACATTTCCAATAATGCAATGTGATAGTATCTTTCATTAGACTCTACTTGCTTCAGTGTTTGGGTTAAGGTTAATCCGGAGTTATAATGTTAGAACTACAGTTAGGGTAAGATGTGGGTTGGGATAAAGTTAGGTTAAGATACAGATACAGAAATCTATAGAGCTGCAGCAAATACTCATGCAACACTTTACTGCACATCTGCTTTTGGAAGCTGACAATTTGCTGAGTATAAGCACTGGACCATTAACTCCACTGATACGTGATATTATGTGTCATTTTCATCCTCTGTGCATTAGCATTTTAAACAAAGCGGTCAAAGTTGTTGGGGCGGTGGTTTGTCTGCCTTACCTCCACGATGGCATTGAGGGCTGTGTCTGCCCCGATACTGAGATCTGTGCCCGGTACATTGTTACTTATGGTGGCAGGCAGCATACACATCGGGATGCAAAGCTCCTCATAGGCAGAGCGAGCCTCATACAGCTGCAGCAGACTCTCAAAGGCCTGAAGCGGCAGTATATGAAAACGCGTTAGAGCCACTAAAGGCTGGCCACTGAGAGAGACAAGTGAATCTCTCTCAGTTTACAGGAGTGTATCCTGCCATTCCGGCTCTTTCCGTGTGATAGCGGCAATGGCTTCCCTTTGGCAGAAAGGACGGAGGGACAGAAGTGTGGATAGAGAGGTAGAGAAGAAAGCGAAGAAGGGCAAATGAAGAGAATGGAAGGACAGGACATTGCAAGGACAAAATGTAGAAGGAAGGTGATGGAACAGATAGAACAGAGGGAAGAAAGACAGAGCTCTGCGTGTTGGTGATTCAGCAGCTCAATGCAGTGACACTGCATAGGACAACCATATGACGGACACATCTGCTGTGGAAGGTTATCTGCAGGCAAGACGAGCACCGATCGAGTCCGCATACACAGAAGGATGAATAAGATGGGGGCAAAGATTCAGGTTCGGAGATGTTATCCTGTTTATGTTCACGCTGGTTCTTTAGTGCATTTGAGTTACCATGATGCTTTAAACAAAAACAGCAAGAGCAGTGTTGAGTATTATTATTATTATTTTTATATATCCTCCACATAAAGAACCTTAAATGTATGCAATGCTACTAAATAAAGTTTGTATAGAAGCTTCATTATCAATACAAGCAGATAGATGCAATACAGTGCATGTTAAGTGTACTACAGGGTGTTAGTTTGTGCTCTGTAGCTGTATGTGAGAGCTAACTAGACATCATGTTAACCACTCATCTTGATGTTAATGATGTGGGAGGACACAAACACACAGACGGGGAGAGCAGAGCAAACATGGCGGCCACGACTCTCGTGCACCTCACAGCATGCCCGCATGTTGTCACTCACTTACTCACCTGATAGGGAAGGGAGGCACGCTATTCTGGACCTTGGTTTGACTTTTACCAGTCAGGCCTCACAGTTACAGACGTGACTATTCGTTTGTCTGGCTGAGTTTCTGATGTTTTAGTTTTAGTCCAGATGTGGCTAACAGGTGCAATGTTCACAAAATTTCCTCCAAATAATTCACTTATTTTTTCCTTTGTTGAAACATGATTGGCTGGCTGGCTATGTGAGCATGAGCAAGTTTGACTGTGTCTGCTTTGTGTGTCTGCTTGTGTGCATGTGTGTGTGGTTTCCATCTATCCGTCTGTGTGTTACTGTGAGTTCAACTGTTCTGGTTGCCAGCCCCATCACTTACAGTAGTGATGGCGTTCAGAGCCGTGTCAGCGCCAATGCTGAGGTCTGAGCCCGGCACATTGTTGGAGACAGTGGCTGGGACCATGACCATGGGCACACAGAACTCGTCATATTTCCCGCGCGCCGTTAACAATTCCAGCAATGACAGGAAGCCCTGCAGGGCAGAGCCAAGCACTTTAGTGTCTGCAAGGGTGGCTGGCAGGTTGGTTTGGTTGAGAGGTGCTACTTGCCACAAGGAGGGGAAGGACAGGGTGCCAAGGGGAGGAGCCAGGTCTATCACAACGGACAGCAGCGAAACAGACAGGTACCACTCCACATACTTTAAACATTCTCTCTCTCTCTCTCTCTCTCTCTCACACACACACACACACACACACACACACACACACACACACACATATATACACATGTACTTGCATATATCACAGGAAAATAAAGCTGGTGAGCATCTAAATGGGATTGCGTGAAATGGCTGGAAAAAAGCAGGTGCTCCCTGTTTCCAATTATAACCAAAACATCATATTGTTATATTTCAGTTACAGTGTGTGTTGCTTTACTTTTCATTTCAATAATTCAAATGCCCCAAATTTGTAATCCTACTTTCTCTCTAATGATATATTTAGAGTGATGAAAATCAACTGAACCAAGAAATTACTTTGAAGCATGATTATGTAGATGACTATGTAAGGAGCCATATGGTGGTATGCTGACATCAAATGGGATAAGACTGATGGAAAGGATCAACATTACAGTGTTCACTGTCATATACTGTACATATAGACATCTGACAATATAATTAGTAATACTTCAACAGTTACTTTGTCGTTTTTAAGCGTATGAGCATTCTCACCATGTTGCTGAATATGAAATATAGCATTAGCGCTCCTGTCATGAATTTTCAAATGTCTAAGAGCTTAAAAGATTATGGAAAGTAAAAATGAAAATGTAGCCTCATTAGCTATATTAGCTAGCAGGGACAAAAAAGAAAGCTTAAAACATACCTCAAATCCACCAACAATTAGGAGTGCATTAATGTTGTTCTTTCGCATCTGCTCAGCAATTTTATCAATATGCTTTGCAGGAAGTGTTCTGTAGGAAAGGAAAGAACAAAGTTGTCATTTATTTATATTAGTGCTGTCAGACAATTAAAATATTTAATTGCGATTAATTGCATTAATGTCACTCGCAATTAATCGCACATTTGTATCTATTCTAAATGTCCCTTGATTTCTTTTTGTCCCATTATTTTTTCTCATTTTAATGCTCTTATCAACATGGAAAAGTGGATCGGCTTGCTTTGTGCTTTTGTCGCCTGGCTTTGAGGAGGGGGCGGAGAATTGGCATCAGCTGAGTGCTTGGCCATCATCAAGTGGTATTTCAGACTGGACGTGCTGCGATGATAGCTCAGTTCACAATGACAACACACACAGATCACTTTGGTCTTGTCAACGGAACCATTTGGCAACTTTTCAAAAGTAAACTTTCCATTCAGAATCTTATTGGCATCCGTTTCGGCGTCTCACGCTCGCCATCCACTCAAAACGTAACGTTAGCCTACTACTCTTTGGCCGGCTCGCAAGCCCAAACAAGTGTGTGCGGTGTGCCTGTTTAGTTTCCGGACAGTAAGCAACAGACAGAAGGAAAATGTTGCATTTAATTCATCAGTGAGGCACCTTCCCGCAGGGGAAGGATATGCATAGGGGTTTATTTGTGCTTCATGTAGCTGCCGTGAAACATTAAAAAAAATAACTTTTATTCCTCTGTTTCACTGCTTTTTCCTCGCTAGCGCCCCTCCCTCTTCATTCACTCTCTAGCTCACTCGACTACCGCTGCTCTCTCTCTGGCTCGTTGAGGTGGGAAGGAGGGGCCAACTTTGAACGCTGTGTTTACAAACACCAAATGACAAAAGTTGGGCTACATATTATATCTATAAAGCCAACATCTGTATGAGTCTACAGCAGTATTTATATCTGAGTTTACAATACTCCACCACTTCAAGGAATGACTTAATAAATAATATATATAGATATTTCTTTAAACCTTATGAATCTCATTTTGAATGCTGAACAGTTGCTGTTCAACCAGAGATAACAGAGCAAGACTTTACCTTTTGGTTCCCAACAGGGATCCACCTTGTCCCGTCCATCCTCCGACATCAGCCCATTTAATCTCCTTAATCTGAGGGGAAGACAACAGCGACACATGCAAATCTTACTCCATCACGTTTTAAATATGTCCTTCTTTTAGCATTCAAATGTATGAATCCTATGCCTAAGATTGATTATTTATTAGTGTTGGTTCATTTACCTCACACCTGAACACATCCAGAACCTCCTGTGTTAGTTACAGTTCTGTATATCTGACACATCTTCCTGGTGTCTCGGAGCAGATTGTTTAGGAGCGTTAACTTTCTGGCTACACTCTCTTATATAGAACAGAGGAACTGGACCGGTGAAAACACAGAGGTGTGTAGCAGAGAGTACCAGAGCACTGAAGTATAGAAATCCATTACTCCCGCTGGTCTAATCTTCTTGGGGTCAGTTGGCACAGCCTGATTTCAGCTGGCCAGAGCACACACCGGATGTTTAACTAAAGCCTGGCTCAGACTACAGGAGTTTATAAATCATAACCGATTTTGAAATCTGGTTGCAGCACACACTTGAGGAGAATCTTTGCAGATTTTCTTCCCTCAAATCTTAAACATGCTCACACTACAAGATTTGAAAATAGTGGGGCATCACACACTACAAGATATTCTTAAGATTATCTTGCCAGATTTAGCACCTCACGTGACGCGATCTCACGGGGAAGCGCATGTAAACAAAATGGATACTGTGTCACGGCAACTTGCTATAGTAATACTTATCCTTTGTACCAATAAAAAACAAAAGAAAATAAAACGATAATATTATTCAAACAAACTATCGTATTTTCCGGACTATAAGTCGCACTTTTTTTCCTACTTTCCTGCTACTTATAGTCAGGTGCGACTTATATATCAATATATATATAATTTAACATGTTAATTCATACTGAAACATTACGGTCTACAGCCTCGAGAGGGCGCTCTAAGCTTGTGACAACTATATGCTGCTCCTAAAGACAACTGAGAAAGAAAAGAGATAAACTGCAGGTAGTAAAATATGCAGCCGAAAACAGTAATTGAGCAGCAGAAAGAAAGTTTGAAATGAGGGAGAAACTTGTGAGGGACTGGTGGGGCAATGAAGAAATCAAAGAAATCAAAGAAAGCTAATCGGCTAATCGCGGGCTGAAAGCAGGATGGCCAGAGGTGGAGGACCGAGTCCACAGGTGGGGGCTTGAACAACGTGCTGCCGGGAGGGGCTTGACAACGGTACGTCTCCACGCCCTGCTACTTGTTCTGTGTGACTTATACTCCGGAGCGATTTATAGTCCGAAAAATACGGTATGTGCAATGCATCTTTTGTTAGACCTGAATGTAGCAGATGATCACTGACCTAGATCTAATGTTTACATTTGCTAGCTAGTGCGCTAGCAACTTTGTACACTCACCCGGTAGGTCCAAATCTGCAGCGATCTCTCCCCAGCTCTTCTCTTTATCATCCCGATTATGAGACTCTTTTGGTGATACATTAAACAGACACCCGTGCTGTCGCCACATCTCCACCATCCTTTCTTCCAACTCCGTTGTCCACCAGTACTCGTACTACAGCTGCTTTCGCGGACATTTTCAAAAGTTTCCGTCACTTCTGGCTCCTTGCAGACCTGTCTCTCATTGGCTATTGTGGAAGTACTGACGTAATCATAGTCGTTTCACGCCCGATTATAATCCTGGATATCAAACATGTTTGATATTATCGGGGCGGCCCCGATGTGTCTGCGAGCAGATCGGGAGGTGCAAGATTCAATCTGTGAACGCCTCACATTACCAGATAATCTGCGCCGAACATCGGGACCGATCGAGGTCCTCGACAAGATTTTTTTCTCAGATTCTCGGGAGGGGTAAATCGGGCATTAATCGGCCTAAAACTCCTGTAGTCTGAGCCAGGCTTTAGCACTAATACTGAGGATATTTTGATGAAGATAAACAATCAGATTGTTTATTAAGTGCTGTTCTTTGAATAAGCCAACTATGGACTGAGGTGACTTACAGTTTTTTTTTTTTTCTCCGGGAAAGGTCAAAGGAGGATAAAAGAGAGGAAACCACTTCTACCAGTCACAGAGCAGGAAAATAGCAGTGTCTCAAATTACAGCACAGTCTCACACAGAGCTGGGTCTGCTTTTACCTTTCATTCATCATTGGAAATCTACCACTGATTGATTACTCAGAACCTGTGTTTTACTGTCTGTGTATTCTTTTGCCCTCTATCAGTTTGTTGTGGTACTGCATCAACT
Source organism: Perca flavescens (assembly GCF_004354835.1). Lineage (NCBI taxonomy): Eukaryota > Metazoa > Chordata > Actinopteri > Perciformes > Percidae > Perca > Perca flavescens. The sequence goes on from NC_041352.1 coordinate 7,264,892, forward strand.
TTGGCTGAGCTGGGCAGAGGAGGGAGACTCAGTGCAGGAAATTGGTTTACATTAATCCAGACAGATTATCCCCTTGTGGCCTAACAGTGGTTGTGCACTACGACTCGCCAATTCTCTTTTGAGCTATTGATTAAAACGTGGAACACACAATATTTTTATTAAACTGTTAGTGTAGATTATTTGATGAATACATTTCAATTTAACATTAAATATCCTTAGTGTGATGACTTTCCTACAAAGATTTTCAATTTAAGAGAGTGAGATTGCAAAGTGATGTATTATATACATGCAACAGTGCACTAGTATATAAGTCATATACAGTAGTACCCACCTGGCCTTTGTAAAATCCCTCAAACCCGTCACTGACAGCAAACATCTTGTGCCCCTCAGAGATGCCCACTCTGACGGCTGAACGAACAGCAGCATTCATGCCCGCTGCAGGGGCACCAACATTCAACACTGCCACATTGAAGTTGCTCTGAGGGCAGAAAACGGACATCAAATGGGACCCATACTTGAGTAAAAGTACAAGTAAAAGTGCTCTATCAAAAAAGTGACTTGAGTAGAAGCTGAAGTGCTCTTTAAGCACCCCACTTAAGTGGAAGTACTAAAGTATTCAACATTTGTTGTACTTAAGTATTGCAAGTAGTTTATTTTAAAATGTACTACTCAAGTAGTAAAAGTACAAGTATTGTTATGTAGTTATTAAAGAAAGCAGTCAAATTTTGAATATCATGTTGTTGGAGTTCAACTTTTTACTTGGTATTAAGGCAGTCACAAACTGTACATTGCTGGATATAAAGGAAGTTTCTGAAATAAACCCCAAAAGGTACATTAATGTCACAGCTGTTATAACTACTATTATCTGATCTAACAGTGGGTTATTAATCACTTATTAACAAATACTGAAATAAAATGTGTGATGTAGTGGAAAGTTAGCAAGCTAGCAAAATACAGATAAACTAGCAGCTTCACATCACAGGGTCAAACGGTTAACATTCAGGACTCACTGCAGACTGAAACAACTCAGGACTAGCTTAATCTGCTGCAACAGTAGCTAAAAAGAGTACAAACTTACGTTATTATTGTACGTAACTAACATAGCCGTTACTACACACGCTGTAACCTACACAGTCTCCGTAGCGTGAGGAATTCACAACAGTAATGATGCAGCACATAAAAAATGTTTTGGAATAAAAGTATTACACTCATTGAAAATATGTACTCAAGTAAAAGTGGAAGTAGGAGAAAAAAAATAATACTCCAGTAGAGTACAGATACAGCCTTTTAGTACTTAAGTACAGTAGTGAAGTAGTTCTACTTCGTTACTATACAGCTATGAATGGGACTGAATGGAAACATTGTTTTATCATTGCACTAAATAAAGACTGTATGTTGCAGTTGTTTTTGGAGGACAGTTGATCAAGCTCCGCAGAGCGAATCAATAAATGGTTTCTGCTCTGCTCTCAGCGCCATGCTGGGCCTACATTGGTCATTATCACAGATGCAGGGGGAGCCAAACCCTGAGGCGAGCTGCACAGCATGGCATCAGCCATGCTGCCTCTACACTTCACTGATCTGAGCTGCTTCTTTTGGAGCTACAGCAGCAGGCTGTCACAGCTCCTGGCAGGGTTGAACAAGTCATCCCTTAGCAGGGAACCAGGTGTCATATGATATCGCTGTATGATAGACCAACACTGAGCCACCTGGGCCTTATGTGAAGCATACCGCTGCAACTACACAGCAAGCAGCTAAAACAGTTTATTATTAATAATATAACATAATTACAAGTCACCTTATTTTCCACATAACAGCAGGAAACCGCTGACACCATGTTTAACTAGCATGCTTTATGCACCTGTTTTCAGAGAAATACTCACATTACTCTATATTGCCAAACCACGCACTTACAGGAATACTTTAATCAGTACATGAGCCTTGTTTTGCCAAGGATACCTCTGAAAATAGCAGCACAGTGCACCACAACTGCATCAGCTGAGTCATTATTTGTTGGCAGATCTTTAGGACAGTAATAAAAAATTAAACATCTCATTGGTTTGGGGAGGCAAATGTAACTCTCTAAAAACAATCTGCACTCCAGGCATGGTGGGGGCTGCTACTATGTGTGGGGAAAAAAACCAATTCCTGCTTAGTGTGTGTCTGTATATTTCTGGCTTGTGTTAGGAGCGAGGAAACCGAGCTGACAACACCGTCACTGTCAAAAGGAAAGGAAATGTCAAGACGTGGTGAGGTGACTTACAACCGGCAGTTCGGATTCTGGTTTACGATGAGCCAGCAGTTTGTATGTCCTCAGGTTGTTTTCAAAACTCCTGCAGTAAAACATGGAACATGCAATATTGTTACACCAGTAGTATGGAACATTTTTAGCACGACATACATGAAAATGCACAATATAGCAGTCCCTTCCGCTGCTTTTTTTTGGGATTGTTGCGGCCCAAAATGCCAGATTTTGCGGCAGCTTTTGTAAACAATTGTTAGAACAAATGTTCTGTATTTTTGTTGTAATGAAATTGCGGGAGATGGTGAAAATTGCAAAAAGGTTTTTTAGTGTACTTCTTAAAAAATAAAAAGAAACTTGTTTCAGGATGAATAAAACTACTCTGGGCTGAGTGTTCCTAGTAGGCTAACCTTACCAAAAAGGCTCAGGATACTGCAAAGGCTGGTATAATGTAAAAATGGCTGGTGGATTTATGACACAAAATAATCTGTTAGTGGCTGGTTAATGTTCACATTTTGAAAGTTAATTTCCTATCCTGGTCTGGGATATATTCACTTACGGTTTGATAAAGTAGGCTACTAATTGGCCTTTAACTTTTTATTGCACTTACAATAACGAGCGTAGCTTTGCTCAAGTCATCTTATTACCTTCTCATCTCCGGTTTCTCCTGAATCTACTGTGTGTGTGTGTGTGTGTGTGTGTCTGTCTGTGTGTCATGTGAGGTAAATGTGAGGTGTTTGAGTCACACACATCTCATCTTCGTACCAAAAACAAGGAAATGAATTTGGCGACATACGTGTGTTACGTCAACCCGTTCTCACTCCCGCTTGGTCAGCGGCTCTCAGCGTCCGGTACCAAGGCAAAAGTCTGGCACGGGGTACTGCTGTGATTGGTGGAAGTTGGGGACGCTCGGGTTATTGGTCAAAGTTGTGGTGATTGGACAAAATTGTGAGGAGCACTAAACTCTCGAGAGATTGTTTGAATTGTTGCGATCGCGACATCGCAAAATTCCTGGAATGACTGAGGGTCAAAACTGAGGGTTGTAAATTAAATTAGCTGCATCATTAGAATTTCCAACTAATCGTTGACTCTATGCTGATGGTGCTCTAAATAGCACCGTGGTCCACTTTCTGTACTACACCTGTCTACAGTAAGCAACATCAAACTCATTCCATGTCTTGATCTTGAGTTAAGCGATGTCTTTGGTATATGGGATTGGTCCCAGCGGGCTGTCCGTCATACCTGCCCCGAAGCTTAACAGCCTCCTCAAACCGTTTCCCGTCCATGGCCCTCTGGACCTCTTGAGTCTAAGGAAAAGACAGGAGTATTTTCACTGTTTGAATTCAGTATAATTTCATACACTGTACTTCCTGTATGTACAAAAGCAGAGGCACTTTGTTTAACTTATATCAGCTAAGATGAAATATATGTAGGCATTCATACTGTGATCTTTGAAGGGCCTATTATGAGCGCAACTATTGCAGCATGTGGGACTCACCGCCTTTCTATTTTAAAGAGACAGAACAATGCAAGAGTAGACTTGTCATCAATACTGAGCCATGTTTTGACCTGGAATAGAATTGCATTCCTTGAACCACTTTACAAAATCTGAAAAAAATAATTGAAACATTTGGCAAGATTGTCCCTTGAGTTCTGTCAAAATCTAAACATGGTATTCCAAGTCCAACAACAATACCTCTTTATGCGTTTCTATGGTGATGGGTTGCTATTACATCACCATCCAGCAGGCTGTCATCGCCAACCCTGCCAAATGCTTTACATAATCATTAACCAGACACAACTGCCTCTCAAACAATACAACTCTCTTGTGAACATTACTGGCACTTCAGGCCCGATGGGCCATTCCTTAATGCTCCTCCAACCCGCCCCCATTGACTCTGCCTCTCTTAGTCCAGCTGAGTCATTTCCCAGTGTTTTGTGTTTGTATGTGCTCTGCAGTTCCCCTCTCTCCCCAGTTTCCGTACTTTGGTAAATACGTGTTTGTGTGTGTATTGAATGTGTGGCTTGTTTCCAGCCCAGTCCAGTGCCTACCATCTGTACACACTCCATCAGAGGCAGGCGCACCGATTGGTTACCGCACAGAGAGACCACGCAGGCTGGCGTGTTGGCTGTGGTCTCAAGAAGGGCAAGAACAGCCTCCACACCCATACGACTGGCCTGTGTGAGCAAACACACACAGATAAAACTGCATCATCCTCACTATCAAATCGTCCATTTCTTTGTTTCTCCTGTACACAGGTAATGTTTTCTTTGCCAACACATTCTTCCCCAAATCCAGTGATTTCTTTTTCACACTGGACACAAAATTGAAAAAATAAAAAATCCTCCGATATGTCTTTTGCTCTGCTTCTTTTAGTTGGTCTGTGGTAAACGCAAAGAGATTTGTCTCTCACTGTTGGTGATGCAGTGCCTCATGTGTTGAGCCACAAATCTGTTAATGTGCTTAGACTGAAACCTGGAGCCAATTCTCCTCAGACACATACAGGATCACACAGGAAATGCATTGGACAACTAGACTATTACTACCAAAATACCTCAAATAGAGCACACAGAAAACGTGTACAACAGATTGATAGTGTGCACACTTATATAGAGAATTTATATAATAAATGCTACAAGTTGTAAAAGTCAAACATGTAAATGGTAGTCAAACAAAGGCAGATAACCAGCAAATGTTAACTATTTTGCTTGAAAAATGGCTTAATTCATGTTAAAAATAAGTAAGTGGTGGACCTACCAGAATGCGGTCAAAAGCAGAAGGTGTCCCTCCTCTCTGCACATGCCCTAGGATTGTCACTCGTGTGTCAAAACCCAAGCATTTGACAACAAGCTAGGAGGATAAAATGTACACGTCTCAGCAAATACTGCGGCAATTTTCTTTATTAATCCTCTAAAGGCAAATACTTCTGTACAGTATATTTAACGGATTCATGAGATTATGCAAATGTATTTCATGCATATTAGTAATTCCGCTAAAAGTGCAACATGGCATCATGACTTTGCGTAAACATACACGCCACTTTCCTAAAGCGTGTTACCTGTACGCATTTTGAGCTATCCACGTGTATGTCTATGCTGTATACAGCGGATGTCACGTGGCGTCTTATCGTGAGAACGTGCCGTAGTATCGAGAGAACAATGTCACGCGCATGTAAAAAAACAAAGGTTGGGTTTAGGAAAAGAACATTGGGAAAGGCTTTAGTAACACACAAAAAAACGACAAAAACACGATGGTGAGGAAAACAATAAACGGTTGGGTTTAGGAAAGAAATATTGGGGAAGGCGAGACGCAATCCCAGATCTCCTGGGTGAAATTCCTGTGCTTTACCCATCCACCACCCCAACCAACCTCTCTTGGAGTTACGTTCTTTCATACTACTCGCTATGGCGATAATTCACACGTAATGTTGGTCAATGGCGGCCGAACGGCGGTGATAAACACGCTAAAAAGTGATTATGCGTCTTGATAACACACACAAACGGCATACGAATTGGCGTGTCATACATACGCCACTTTATGAGATCAGTCTGAAAAGTGAAATTCTGTCTGCAATAGAACCATACTATGAAACAAGTGTGTATGCAAACGTATATACATACATACAGACATGACCAGGCACATCACACACTGAAACACAAACACAGTAGAAAAGCTTAAGAGAAGGGGAAACAGCAAAGCACAAGCAAGCCATTCTAATTTTTCAGTCATGTTAGCAGGGAGCTCTTAGCTTAAACTGAACATCACAGAAGATCCCAAGCTGGAAGTGCTAAATCAAGTGGTGATACTCTGGTACTGTACGAGAAAACAAAACGCTTAAAATGTTTGCCTTCAAATAAAAAAAAACAGTTGTGCAGGGTCATGGTACACAGTGATTATCTCTGTGAGCAAATTTACAGTGTCATACATACCCATGTTACATTTAAAAAAAACAAAAAAAAACACATTCAATACAACTATGTGTGAAGCGGTTAGAAATGAATGACAGTGGATTTCACAAATGTCTGGGCGTGAGGTTTAGTGAGGGTATCTGCTCAGGCTTTTATAGCGGTAGTAGTATCGTGACAGCCATCTCATACTGTAAAACTAGAGAGTGTCTGATAGAGCACTCCAGAAACACAGCAACAGAGTTAAAGCCACACCAGGGCAGCAGTACAGTAGTATAGGTCATACAGGAGGCAATGCAAAGCTGGCACTTGCCACACTTTTACACAAAGCTCTGTACTTACATCCTTGATATAGTCAGTGGTAATGGGTGTGTTGCTACGATCAATCGCCCCTTCGGCTACAATTATGATATTCAGCCTTTTCATTCCTGCTCGGTTCTACAAGGAGGGGTGGTGGAGAAACAACATGACAGAAAAATTGAGACTGTGGCTGCGACGTGGGCTTTCAGAAGCACAGGGGCCAGACGATGCTTACAGCCGGGAGGCTGAGAATATATTATTTCATAATGAAATTTGTCTCTGCAGCTTGTGTTTGCACTTTGTAATCAGCAATATCCTGCCAACCTTATTGCTGGTCATTACTGCATTATTGTGGACTTAGCATGCAGCCTCATGGTTTTCTTATCAGGCGCAAGGTGGGTCTTTTTTATACCCACATGAGCATCCTGTTAGGATATTCTGATGCCAATTATCAAGAAAACTGTAATACAGACTATTTAGGCTATTTGTGGCACAGAAGACTGATTTCCATCAGTCGGGTCTCCATGCTTCTGGCTTCCCCTTTCTTTGCACTCAGGTACTCACATCCTTGACTATACCAGAGGTTATGGGCTTCCCATGCCTGTCTATGGCTCCCTCTGCAACTATGATAATGTTCAGCCTTGTGCCCCTGGAACGGGTCTGAATCATAGAACAGTGGCATGTTTCCAAAGCAGAAAAAAAAACACAATATGACACTAGACGACTCAGACCAAACACTTTCCTTCACATAAGTCTTCTCTGATAGAAGAAACACAGGATTTTCTCCTTGTAGAAAAACAGAAATGTTGTGCAGAATACTAACATTGTCATGTTAAACAAGACAGCAAGAGAGAATTATATACACTTGTTATGAGTCACTTGGTTTACTGTGGGGAACAAATAAGATTGTGTTACCGCAGACAGTTTTTCACACATCTTTTCCTCCCAGCCGTCCTCTGGGGGCATCTCAGGGATCAACACCCAGTCTGCTCCACACGCCAGGGCACTAACCAAGGCCAGGTAGCTAGGATAAAACACGCAGACAGAACACTGTATATATAAACAGAGGTGATATTGGTATCTATCTCTACCTTAGGGATTATGTTTTTGGATCTGCTATTGAGTTTATGAAATGCATTCTTACCCACAGTGTCTCCCCATCACCTCCAACACAAATGTTCTCTGGTGACTGAAAGATCAGAACAGAAAATATGACTTAGAAGTGCGTTTGCATTTGAGTAACACAGCGCTATACTGATGTATTCAAGAACAGACGTTTGAAAGGTGATGCTAAATAGAGCTGAAATTAGCCTAAATATGGTGATGTGTTTGCTGTTCAATTGCCTGACAGGTCGAAAATGGAGCACATGTTTTATTTCAACAATAATTCCTCAGGATATTCTGACATTCCATTTCCAATACTGCATTAACCTTACATTTGTTAAAAAGCAAGTGTAAGTAGGTATACATAAATCTTTCGTAGAGGTGTATATTTATCCTGCCATTGTCATGCTAGGACAATGAAATGCTTAGTCACAGTAAGTACAAAGTCTCCTATTTAGGACTTCAAATGGATTTTGCATTATCCAACCTTAATTTGCAAGTTCAGGGTGTACAGTACTTCTGCTCATAGCCATATCAAATATAACTGATATAAACAAACAAATAGAGCTGCTCTATCTCCCCCTCACCTCTGTGCAGTTGTCATAATTGCATCCACCACTTCGATGATTCTGTGCAGAGCAGAGTCAGTTCCGATTGTCATGTCAGTTCCACAGAAGTCGTTATCAATGGAGCCAACCATCCCGACGATGTGAAGAGCCGAATACTTCTGAACAGCATCAGCCTCGATCAAGCCTGAAAGGATCATAATATTTATGTTATCTTGCTTATAATGCTAGATTCACATTTCTAATGAGCCTACACACGCAAGAGTGAAGCTGGCAGCTGGAAATGGTCTCTTTTTCTCTAACTTAAAAATAGACCACCCTTTAATTCAGTTTTCCTGTGAGGTAGTTAAATCCTAACGGAAACATTTAGCCTTCGATGGGACATCTTTACCATCATGCCCTGTATGGAATAAACCCATATTTGCTGGAGGCAGAACACTGACAAACAATACATGGCAGTGTTGAGGTGTCTGCTAATACTGGCAGGTGTTGTAGCGAGTCAATGTGACAAAATGTATAAGTGACCAAAGTGGTTTTTAACAGCATAGTCTATATCCACGATGTTCCACTTTCGGGATTGCTCAGTTACCTTCCGCTTTCTTTGTGTTGGAATTTTAAACTCTGGTGGATTTCTGAGGACTATGGTTAACTGCTCCTCAGATCTCTGCAGGGTAAATCCAGACAGCTAGCTAGACTATCTGTCCAATCTGAGTTTTCTGTTGCACGACTAAAACAACTTTGAAAATACACGTTCCACCAAAAAAAGTTCCTTGCCGAGGCTATTTTGCAGAGGCACCATGGCTCTGCCCGGTGCTTAGCGCTGCCCGTGACGATTGTGATCGGTTTAAAGAAATGCCAATAAATCAGAGTACGTTTTCCTCCCATCCCGGAATGCTGTGTGGACTACCCAGACCCTCCTCCGCAGTGATGTGGAGGAAGGTCTGGCAAAGCGAGACTACTAACAGCACAACGTGCAGTTACCGGGTTTGCAGCTGACTGAGCACACCTGAAATTAAGAAAATAGTAGGGGTGGTACGGTTCATGGAAAAAACATCTGAACCGGTTAGTTCGCTTGTCTCCGTTCGGAGCGTGTGTGCGTCGCACGGTTCGTCAGTACACTGTTAATGTGCACTAACCACTTACTGCCGTAGTGCCCACTTTCGACACCTATGTTAAAACACTTACTTGAAATGACGAGCGGGATGAGCGTGACGAACGCAACACATGGCAGCTGATTGGACGAACGCGCCACGTGGGTCTTGCTGCTGCCGAATTTCAAAACGGACTCTAATGGCGTCTCGTTCTGAATACGATCTCGTATTTTACGAAAATAGTTCACCGAACCGAAAACCATGGCTTTTGTGAACCCCTAGAAAATAGTATGAGGGTAAAGCAGAGAGGAGGTTTATCTTTCCTCAGTACCTTGCTCTGCCAACTCTCCCAGCAGCCCACTCCATTCCTCCCTAAAAAGGTTGGCTCCGGTCAGGCTGCCATCTCCACCGATCACACACAGGTTGGTGATGCCGTGCTGCACCAGGTTGTGAGCTGCCTTCAGGCGTCCCTCGTGGCTACGAAACTCTTTACAGCGGGCACTGCCGATAACAGTCCCACCCTGATGACGACAAGCGTGAAGATTTCAGCCTATTACACTCTTTTCCTGTGACTTTAGGTCACTCCGCTTCCTTTTTCTAACTCAAGCCCTGAGTACTTGGTGCAGTATGGTGTTTGGTGTCTTGCTTGAGGACACTTTGACAAGAGTAAACTCACTGCTGATAGTACATAGTGACTGCTGGGATGTTAGGGAATGACCTCTTTAACCACTAAACAACTTTGCCTATTAGCAATGTGATTTGCAAGTTCCTCTTGAGTGCCCTATTGCATTAGATGTGTGGCTGCTGCCAATGATAAGTACTCACCACTTGTAGCATGCTGGAGACACTTTCCCATGTGGCTTCCTTTATGTTCTCGCCACCGTCCACCATACCCTGATATCCCTGATAAAAAAAAATATAAAGCATCTTAGTAAATAAATACGAACTAAGATTACTAAACAGCTACTGCAAACAACATCAAGCTAACTGCTGGAGTGATGTGGACTCCTAATGGCATCATTAGCTCATCATCACTCAGTTTTAAATAAATATATCAACCTAATGCAATATCATAGCAAAGTGAAATGGGGAAAAAAAAGTGTAATTGTGAAACTCAAGAAATTAATATGGTCAAAAAGTGTGTCCATCCTCATATGTTGTCATGCAGAAGTGTGCATGACAACAACCCAGAGTACCGTGGTACCTAAGTGGGAGGGGGGTTTCATACGAGGCATATGCTAAAGCCTCAAGTCAGTTATGTAACCGCACGCTGAGCAAGGAGGTCCATGACATACACAGATGTGCAGGGATCACAGGGTGGGCAAGCAGAGTACGGACCCTCGCCAAAGCTCCTGTAACATCTGCTATGTGAGAATAAACATCCCTGTGTCCATAGATGTAGACCGGGATCTTACTGTTGTCAATATGCAACTAAAGTGCAGCCTTTCCTTCATTAAATGCATTTAGGGTTGGGTACCGTTCACTTTCAAATTCGGTTCCGGTACCCAAAAGTACCTTTTTTTTCTGTACTTTCCCTCTGTTATAACAAAACATCAATTTCAGTTGTAAAAATAATTCCTATCCTATTTACTTGGAACATTTTGTTATTTATTGAAAACATTTTACACGCCACACAAAATAAAACACCTACCTCTCCCCTCCCAGACCTGTCCATAAAACCTATCTAATAATTATTAATTTCTTGGACTCGCTGTATATTTTATTCTTGTATTTGTATCTTATTCTATTTTAGCCTGTTTTTATTTTCGATCTCTTTTTAAATTGCTCTTTACGGTTTTATATGAAGTGTTTTGAATTGCCTTGTTGCTAAAATGTACTATAGAAATAAAATTGCCTGGCCCTACAACCTCAGCCTGTCAGTCAATAATAGGGAATAGTGAACACTGGTGCCTGCCTGTCACAGAGGAAGTCTAAAGTTAACCCATACTGCGACCACTTTCACCTCACCGTTATATACGCAGTCTGCATGGAGTTTTGGAAAGTGTGTGTGTGTGTGTGTGTGTGTGTCGGAGCTCCGCTCTCTGACAACACGTGCTCGCGCTTATGTGCTCTCAAGTACTGAAACCTGGCACCACTTGATTTAACGTGAATCGGTCCTCGGTAGTACCGAGGGAATTCGGTCGGTACCCAAAAAAGTACAGAGTTCGGTACCCAACCCTAAATGCATTAATCTGAAACACTTGTCACTACTTCCGATATCTTTGACATTAGTTTGCTAAAATATGGATGTCTTATACCTCTGCTGTGTTTAAAAAAAAAAAGGTTAATAATTAAACATTTTACCTGTGTTACCTGTGGAATTTTTTTAAAAACAAACCGGTATTACTATATAAAGGTGATGTGGCTGCAAGTCATGTTTTCCTATGTCGGGCACACTTCTATTGTATAAAATAAACTACGAGCTGTGTCAAAGGCCTTAACAATGATCATCACAAAGTGTAGGCTCACCTCATGAATGAAATAAACTTTTGCTCCCACATATAACCCCATTCGAACCACGGCACGTACGGCAGCATTCATCCCTGAAAAACAATAAAAGAATACCTTTTAAGTAATCTTAGCAAAACAACTTTGTGCAACACTGCAGTGATGAGCAGAGTAAATAGTTAAACTTTAAAGAAAGAAAACACGTTGTTTCCACTGTAGCAAATCTTTGTAAAATCCTGATTTGCCTGGCTGTTTCACAGTTGCATGGATACCAATTTTATCTCTGTCATAAAGAACGGCAGCAGCAGACCTTTAATTCCTTCTCTCTTAGTATTTATGTTACATAAGTGTGTGTGTGTGTGTGTGTGTGTGTGTGTGTGTGTGTGTGTGTGTGTTTGTGTTTGCAGTCTTTCTGTGTTTAAACTCGTCTGTGGCTTGGGCTACATTTTTTTTCACCACAGCATACTGCCATTTTTGGTCAGTCAGTTTCCCAGCTCCTTCTACAGCCTCCCAGTTACTTTGTGGTTAGTCCAAGTGAACTTGAATGTCAATGACAGTGGGGATAATGCTTTACCCACAGCATGCAGACAGGAACTTGGCTGACGACTGCGGGAGATATACACAACAGAAGAAAGGACCGAGTTTCCCTTCTCTGCACAAACCGGTAAACAGTACAGATCTAATGGCAGCCAAGCAGTGTTGTTACTAAGCAACACAAAGGTTTAGGTTAGTTGGGCAGTTGAGAAGACAGCAAAGAAAAAAAGACAGTGAAATGTACAGTATATGGTAAACTATACTGGGAAGTAAAAACTCTTGATAAATTAGTGTTTTTTTCCTACATTCCTACAGTCACAAAACAAAGCACCCATAACCATTAGAACGGGACCAACTATTCACCATATTGCCAGTGTAACAGCCTACTGTTTTATTACATATTACATAACTATGTTCAAATAAACACAGTTAGAGAAGACAGAAGAGGTTTAGGGATTGATAAACAGGCACACAAAGAATGCAAGTAAGAAAGACAATACGACATATATAACATTTTAAGATTATCCAAAAAAAATGATCTTTCATGTTTCTTGTCCAGCTTAGAGGTTTTTATCAAAGCTAAAAGTCTTAAGTTTTCATTCTGCATAACTGACACTATTCTCTTGCAGAGTGAGTGAAAGACCAAGCCAAGGCTACACAATGCCCTCTGACACTGACATTCAGTTCCTGTCATGCATGCCACTGCCTCATATCGTTTGGCTCTGGGGCCAACTCCGTGCTTTTTTGTTTCTCCCTGTGTGTGTTAATGTGTAGGCTGTTAACAGTGAATTCCAATTCTAAAGCCACCCACCAAAGATTGATTGATTGATTTTTTTTATTTTTAATCCTGAGCCAAAGAGAGCTATATTGTCCATTACGTGGCTGGCAATTACAGTAAAGCGTATAAAACTGCAGTGCTGCTGATTGTTAAACATGCAAAAAGTAGAGTGCAAGCTAAAACAACGTCTCCAGATAGACCTCCCACAGCCTTTTTCACAGAAGAAAAATGTATGCCACATCTTAAATGCTTCAACATGTTACACTAAATTCTGGTGCAACGTTTGTTCTAAAATTGTATTATTATTAAAATATCATATTGCCACAAAAAAGGCCTACTGGTTACTGGTAGCTTTCATTTAATAACTTAGTTTCTGCCTTCAAAATTCCTAGCAGGGCTTGAACTGAAAAAACTCTATTGGTTTTTAGCATTAAGTTGCAGTAGCCATTACTACTACAGCTTTCCGGTAAACTAATAGCACCAAATTACTATGAAAATGTAGTACCTTATATAGTGAAAAATAGATTATAACTAGTGTTTCAGTCAAATGAGGAGCCGGTGAGCACGTGACCAGGGTTTCCTCTATGACGCCCGAGTGGGAGAGACGTAACGAGAGACGGTTTAGTATAAAGGATATTTGATGTAGCTGTGCAACTCATCACGTACACAGGATACAGTCATTCCAGCACAGGCACTCACTGTGACTGCTAACTAACCACAACCTCATGTCTCATGTCACTGAAAACATAGCCTACATGTTAAGGATCCTATTTTTTGCAGTGTCTATTGTCAGTCCCTGCTTGTTAATAGCCTAACAGCACAACCCGCAATGCAGTGGTCTGCACTTCTGTGGCGGCCACTGCTTCATAAATTAATTAGAACAAGCTAATTAAATTGTAACCTTAACTCGTCAGTTATGCTGCGCTATGTCTGTGAATAGGAAAAAGCGACACGGCTTGGCTCGACCTTGACAGCTCTTGTAACTGCTGTCACCGTGCTTAGCGACAAATATGTCCCCACATCAATGGCAGAGGATGATGCTGTTAGCCAGTTAGCAAGAAATGTCACGTTAGCATGCTAACTATAATACATCCATGATGCTAACTGGCGGGCTTCTTGACTGAATGGTCGTAACCTTATTCACGGTTATAGTTTTGCTGCTGTACAATACTTCTTACACTATAATAACAGAAGCGTAGTCACTTTACTAATAGTACAGTGCATCACCCAGTTGAAGAAGTGTATTTTTGCCCTCTACGGGCCTGTCCTCACTGGCACAATAATAACGTTACATTATCTGGGAAACTGTCAATCCGACAGTTTACCTTGAGCATCCCCTCCGCTCGTCAGCACTGCGATGGCTTTCCCCGCTCCCGACAGGTTCTCAAAGAATATTTTCTTGCCGTCTGGCTGCGCCATTTTCACAGCGGTTTACTGTATATCCCAGTCCAATTCGATAAAAAAATACAACGGGACCGCAACAGTATAAAATTGTGCTAAAATGATGAAGGGCAACACACGTCCGCCCCCTCTACCTATTTTTGCCAGGCCACTATGCTCTCCTTTTCCCTGTTCCGCATCTATTCGTCGATTTGCAAAGACTGGCCGTGGGAAGAGTGATTGACATCGCCGTGAGCCAACCAGATCTCGATTTAGGAGTCCTTCCTTTGATTTGAAACCAATTGGAGGAAATGTAGATGATATGTGGGCGGAGCAGACAGTGGGAGGATGCCGGTGTCATGCCAAGGTACTTGCATTAAACGAAGCATTAAACAATTTACACGTCGCCTTAATGTAACATACAAATAAGCGTCTTTATGTAGCTAGATAAACTTATTTATGTAGATAAATGAGACCCTTGTTACTGTGGAAAACCCTGTCAAGTCTTCCACGTCGCTATTTGTTCCATTTAAGAGGTGAGTTCGAAGTGCAGCAGTTAAATTCCGCTCTGAGTGCACGCACGCTCCCGTGGCCAGGGGATACAAATCCTGTAGGAGATTAGTACCTTGGCATGACACCGGTGTGGAACGCAGTTCTCAGGGACAAGGATGTTGTTGAGGGGTAAACCCACCTAAACTAAGTTAAATTACTCTTAATTAGTATGAAATATGATTAATGGAAGCAGCTGGAAGGCCACAACACACTGTAACAAGTTAAATGTAAACGTTCCAGAAAACAATGCTGCAATGTAGTAGCCATACTGTTACATCAGTGTAATAATGTAACGAGTAGGCTAACTGGCTCAAAATGAATCAGTAATTATCACAGCCTGACGGAACCGTCATCAATTGATCATAGAAAAGTGCTTTATAAAAAGATTGTTCATAATAATAATAATTATAATTACTCAATATAATTTAACTTAGGCGAGTTGAGTAGGGCTATAAGTATACTTTATTTTTTTGTTGCATATCTGTATTCATGTGTTCTGACTGTGTGATTTTTATTCTCTTTTTCTCATCTTTATTTTGTATTCTTGAACAATTTTCTGATCCAGTTTGCCCACATGTATCAGAAAATATATTCTCTTCACTTACCATTTCCCAGTCTGCACCCATAGATGTGTTTGAAAACACAGGTTGACACCTTTCTGAAATTTCAATTGGCTTTTTCTTGATTTCCTTATGTTTTTTTGCCTGATGGTCACAATTTATCAAACTATACTTTGAATTGCATCACTGAAACAACCCAATGTAGCCTTTCACTTTGAGTTATGATGAGGAAGTGGTCTTAATACAGTTAGGCCTAACCCTTTGGCTGAATATAACTTTCATTTTCACAAAAGCTGAGATATTCAGAGAGCCAACCATTGATTTTTGTTGGTGCATGTCAAGATCTGCTGTGGTCCTAGCTTTGGCCTTATTTCCTTTTTAGGCTATACAGTGAATTTGCTCAAAATCCCCCCTGACAAACACGAAACGTGCAATATAAGTATTCAATTTAGATGTTGTCTCACTGTCTCCATCCAGTGGTGTGAAGAACAAATTACAGGCACAAAGACATTTAAAGTTGCTGTAGGTATGATTGTGAAGATCCAGGACTTAGCCCAAAAATTTGAACATCAACAACTTCTCAGTCCCTCCCCCCTTTCTCCTAAACCCCTCCCCCCACAAGGGAGAATGAATGTGTGTGCATGAGCAGTGATTGACACACAGTTACCTGCTTCATGTAGTTCTACTGGAACATAGCGTCAGTTTCAGCAAATATGACAGGAAGTTAGTTTTATAAGGCTTAGGCTACCTACTTTAACTTGGGCACATCAACCAAAGGCAAATACTATATTGTCTAGAATTACACTGAAATAGTTTTTTCAAGAGCTTTTACCTAACCCAAGATTTCATACAAACACAATATGAGTATGTATAGGCAGATATGGAAGCCTATTTAGTAGTTCTCATCAAAAATCAAGTCATCATCATGATATCATACCTGTTTCAAACTGGTTTCAATTCAGGTCTTATCTGTATTAGTAACACTCACTACATACAAAGTGTCCAGCTTCATCTTAAACACAGTTTCCATTTTCACTTGGATGACATGCTCAAAAAAGTTTTTAAACAATTAAATTAATGGTAAAATCATTTACTTTTTCCCCAGATTCAAATTCTGAAAAGGGAAATCCAGTACACCTGGAGCGTAATCATAATTTTATTTCAAAGTCATCCTTTGATTTGAGTACTTATAACCACGGCTGTTTTTATTTCTCTGATGAGCTGGTTTGTCCAGCATGTCTTAATCAGACAGAGGACCTACCACAGTAAACCTTTCCTGGCTTCATTATTCATTACAATCATTTAAAATGTGCTTGTACATCAGTAGCTGACATTACATTACGTCCTCCTTCCATTTAGCGCAGACGTTTTATTCCTTTTTAGTCCGTGTTTGTGTTGGCCTACTATTTTCCTTTCCCTTGTCCCCCTGTAGTTGTGTAAAGCGTCCGTGTGTTTCATGAAATGGGCTATATTAATCTAAGTTATTACTACGTTGGTTGTAACAATCTCTTAATGCTTTGGCTCGTGACCCAGTGACAGTGATACCCGGTTAACATCCAAAGTAGGCTAAGTTACCGTATGCTACACTTGAAATGCAACGATGTATCTGTAACTTCTTCTCTTATTGTAAATGAATGATTTCCTGTCTGACCAAAACATTCATCGCGACTATATGACCTCCCCATAATGCTAATTCAGTAATCTACAGTGGGAAATACAATCAAAGAAAAGATCTTTACAACAGCAGGTGTGGTAAAAACACTGCCACTTTAGTCCAAAGCAGCCGCTGGAATGAACACAAACTGGAAGTTACATATAGCCACTTTAAGTACAACATTGTGTCAAAAATAACACATGCATCGTTGTAGTAAAACAGTCTAATGACAAATGTAAAAGATTGTTAAAGTTCTCCCTTATCCTCAAATGCAACTTTACCCTGGCTTGTGCTTCTTTTTTTAATCTCTAACTTCTGGGGAAGGGAATTGCTTGCTTTACATTAGCGAGTGTCCTTCCCCTCCGGCGTTTACAGCAATCGTATGGTTTCACTCCATGGGGTTGCTGAGGATGGCTTTGCTGGAAACAGCAGAAATGGCTCTGCCAGCTGGGAACTCCAGTAGAGCCTCTTCATTTTTTTTTTTATTTCATCTGTGCTCCTCGTTTTTTTTGCCTTCAGCTTTTTTGCTTCACATAACATGAAAGCTCTATTTCTGTTCAAGTATGTCCTCCGCTACAGCACAGTGTGCCATCTGAGAACAGTATCAAACTAAGACTCATGACAAATGGAACTGAATGGAACTTTATTATTATTTATTTCTGCAGCAGCAACATAACGCATGCACATTTACATGATTATAGCCCACTGTAAATATCCATTACAGCATTAAGTGACAGGTAGAATTTCTAAGCTACCAATTAAACCACCGACTTTAGAAAGGTACGAGAAACACCAGTATTATCTCTCATGTACAGAGATGTAAACCCCCCAGACAGAGCTCTACTGGCTGGCGAGTTGCCATCCGAGTTGTTTTCACACGCTACCTGTACAGTCAATAGAGCTGTGTGTTTAAAGAGCCGGCTCACATGGGAAACTGAGCCTTTGTCTTTGCCTGTTACACCCTGTTAGCTTCATCCTAGAAGCCTGCAATGAAAATGATACTGGATGTGAAGCGAATGGTTGAATAAGCTGCATTGAAGAGAACTGATTGTGTACATGTCTGTGGGCCTGGTGTTGGTGAGATTTAATGGTGCGTTGAGAGACTATCAGGTGCAATTGTGACATCTGGGTTAAATTGCTGGTAGTCTGCAGGTAGATCTCCCCAGGCCCAAGGCTCTATGAAAAGCTGCTTTTTAAAAGTCAGCGCACTTCTGCACACATGCATTAAAGTCTTGTGTTTGAGTTATCATATTCACGTAGTTGTCTTTAGGGGAAAGCCTTTATTTTTTCTGATGTCTCCATCTCCACCATGCTGAGGTGTTGTCAAAGTGTAAATCCTTGGAGTGTCTGTAGATGAAATTTGTGTAGGATGCACTATTTGCTTTTTATTGTAAACCATTTCTTATTCTAACTTAGGGTTGGGCAATATATCGATATTATATACCCACTTAGTCATTGTATCCACATTACTGATGATTATTTATCAAAACTCTCATTGTGTAAATATTTTGTAAAAGCACCAATAGTCAACCCTGCAATATCGCCGCAATATCGATATCGAGATATTTGGTCAAAAATATCGTGATGTTTGATTTTCTCCGTATCGCCCAGCTCTATTCTAACTACACAGTAAAATGCAGCACTTTTTTATGTTGTTTGATTTTTCCAAGGCAGACCTGCCAGACCCTGGGCATTAATAACAGCAAATGGAAAGTTCTCATTAACTGCAGACGTTGTGTTATTATGTCGCTGTATCAGTTAGTCACAGTGCAAAATGCACATTGAACATGAACATCATTTGTAAAGGGAGCACAACTAAAATCAAATCAAATTCTTAAGTGTAAAATGATTACAAGTTGTCAAGTATGGGGCAGATGATGAGTTTTGAATTTATAAGCCCTAACCAATATAGGATTCAAAATAATAGCCTACTTTTACACACATTGCTAATAGTTTTTTTTAGTGATATTCATTTTTAGAATGGACATTTTTTCAAACCGAAAAGTTATTGTTAAATACATTTTTTCACCAAGGAGGGTATTCCAAACAGGAAGAACTTAATCACTGCACCTACAGTACTCAGTGGTGGGGAGGATTAAGCATGAAATTAATGTGCGTTATCGTTGATGTATCTAAACATTTAGTCATTCAACTCACACATATGTAAGATGATGGTACGTACAAAGTAGCCTCTTGGGCTATACCCTAAACTCAACAGGAAGTCAGCCATTTACTGTGCAATTTTAGTGCCTTTTTACGCCATTTTCAGGTGACGTACTTTAACGAACTTCTCCTACAGTTTTAACCCGATCGACTTCAAAATGTTTCTGTGCAATCCAAAGACCTTAAAGATTACAAGTTGACATGTCATTTGAGTTAGATGGGAATTCAGATCAGTTACTGCTCCTGCTCTGTCCCTTTCCAATTTCTGCTTGGATGATATAGAATTAAAAGAAAAAGGCCACAATTCAAGTGCTACCCATCAGAGTGACGCAAGAGGAAAAGTCAGCAGAGTTCATCCATCCAATACATCATCCATTGCCATCCATAGAGCCACGCCACTAGCATGGCTAAAGACTGCACTATTATACAGTCTTCTCAGGAAGTGTCGTTGAAAACTACAGCTTAGTGCGTCTGAAAAGATACACACTACTGTTTATTTACACAAAAGTACGTTGAACGATAGTATACATATTGAATATGTAGTGCAGAGTATGCGATTTCGGACACAAGCCAAATTTTCCAAACGATTCCAATAATCTTTTTCCGAAACGATTCCAATTTGGAACCGGTTCTCGATGCCCAATCCTAATACATTCTCCGGAATTAGTGAAACCTATGAGCCTGATTGTATCCGATCCCTCCCAGCAGAGGTCACTCATGGCACAGTCTCAAATCCCAGTGGTCTTCTGTCCCTTAAGGAGGACCTCATCTCTGTCAAATTACATTTCCTGCTTGCAATTTGATGCCAACAACCTGGTCCCTTATTGCATTGCTCAGTTGCTAGCTGTATCCCAGGGGAAATCAGCTCCCAATTGGAGCAGGTTTGTGCAATATAGACTTGCATTGATTGTTTATTGGCTGGAGGTTGTCATTCAGATTGGTCCCATTTGTTGGGATACATTTAAGCAGATGGTGTGTCCTAAAGGGACAGAGCTCAATCTTTATTCATCCCAGGAGGAGAGCTGCTGCCTCGTGGCTGAACCGCGGGGCAGGCAAGTTAATATCAAGCACAGAAGTTTGTAAAGTGTAACTGCTCATCGAAGCACCTACTGTAAATGTTAAAGCCATGAATGATAAAGTATTGTAGTTTATGGATGAATATAGCTTATGTACAATAAAGTTTGTTTCTGAGTGTAAGTACATGTTTTTGGCTCCATAATTGGTTAAGATCTAATGATGACAGGACAAAAAGGTTCTTCTCTAACATCAGTTTTGACCATTTGATGGATCCGACATAAAAACTCAAAACTACATGACTGTTCTGCAGGAAAAACATAGATTTTAACAGAGGAACACCCTTCTTCCCAAGCTTAGCCTAAAGTTTCATTGCCCAGCAATATGCATTTAAAAAGTTAATTTCCCATAGAATACATTATTTTTAAGTATTACTAAGAAATAATTAGATCTTACCCTTTCATTATGAAGTACGTACTAAGAAATGTAATTTATTTCTGAGTCTCTCTTGAACACAAAGTTGTTACCACATTATTCCGGAACCTCTTGTCTATGGAGAGATTGTGTCATGACCCACTGTGCGCACGTCAGGGGTGCTGGCCGAGGGCTCCCAGTTTACGTGGCCGTGTATTTCTGTTACCGTCGGACACAGCGCGCAAGATTTAAATTAATTTCCTTTTCCTTTCACATAGTGCATAGTGTTGGAAATTATGTATTTCAAATTCTGCATTACTTCCTTTGTCCACTACGTGGCACTAGAGAACACACAATTTCCACATCATGTCAATTTCAGGTAACTTACTTCCTGTTGCCAGTAGGTGGCGCTATGACTAGAACTCATTATTGACTTGTACATGCTCTCAGGCCTGTTCTCTAATAAGGCATACAGAATTTGGGGCAGATTGGACAGTGTACAAAAATACAGTATATTTTTGAGACTTTTATTTATATGCACAGGAGGCTTTGAAAAAGCAAATGTTACTAGATTATTAACCTTGACGTTATAAATGTACAGTATATGTAGATTACTGACACCTCTTCAAATAGGCTTGTATTTATTTGTAGAACCGTTTCCCATTTGTTTAAATGATTTGGTATTTGTTTGTGGATTGGACAACGCATTTGTGAATTAATCACAGATCTTCATACACATCTTGTTCTTATTTGTGGTCACAGGGTTCAAAATGTACACCATCCACCAGCAAAATGCTGGTAAAATATGCAAGTGGCTGGTACATTTGCTTCACTCACCAGTCAAAAAACCCCCAACTGTAATATATCAAGTGGCTATTGTCAAATTTGAAAATTCACTACACATTTGGCTGGTGGATGAAAAAGTTAATTTTGAACCGTCATTTCTCGCCTCACTCCTTCTCCTACCACCTACAGTTTGTCCTTGTATGTACTCTGTGAGTCCTTTAATGATACCCCATACTGTGTGTATAGTAAGTAATTAAACTGTAATTTGCAGGCTGCAATCTAAAGCGTTACCTAAAACAATTATACTGCTAATAAAGCACATTATTGCACCCTATATAAAGCACTATAAACATTTCACCCATTTGCACACTGTGTTTGTGTTTCTCGTATTCTTCATTTAAAGAGTGCAGTTTAGATTATGTACAGGTTTTTTTTATCTTCTACATTAAAGTGGGATCATGAAAAGTACACACTGGACAGACATTGTGAGGTAATGGTGTGTAAAAAGTGGGGAGCCGTGAACAATATTCTCCATGAACAGAATATAATTGTGCTTGTCATGCTTGTCTAGTGACGTGCTACATCATTTAGGCTGATACATGAGGCTCTTTAAATATTGTACATGGAAATGCTTGATGGCAGACTCTATTTTACAGGGGGGAGGGGGGGGGGTTATGCAGGAAATATGCTGCACGTGTATTCAACCATGCTTATTATAAAAAAAAAAAAAAAACATTCCTTACGTTTTATTTCTTTTTATCTGTAACTGGCAGACTAAATTGACAGTATTGTTACCATCAGGCACAAAAAAATACCTCGTCTGAGGGTTAATAGAGGTCACATTTGGTGTCAGGAACATATATTTTCAGCAGCAAATTACAGAGAAGGTGCAAAAAAAAAAAAAAAAAAGCTGAGAAAAGTAACAAAGAGAATACAAAGAGAGGGTTTATAATGTCAGGTAACAGCATAAAGGTTGTGAAGGGATTTCTTTTCCTCTCTGATTGCCACATGGGAACAAATGAGCGGGCTGCCAATCTGCTGAACTGATTTCGGGGGGCCTCAGGTTGCTGATTAATGAAATGTGGGAGGACAAAAAAGACGGCTGTGAACGGTGCCACAGCCTACCCACAATCCCTCACTGCTTTTTCTGATTGGGCTAATCACCCCATTGTCCCTCAGCATTTAGAGTCTGGGATTTTAACGCCAAAAAAAAGAGAAGACTGGCAGAAGCGATCGCACAGAAAACTGCATTTCCTTCTTTTTTTTTTTTTTTTTTGACCCCCCCCCCCCCCCGCCATCTTCCCTTTCGCCCATATCAAATATTGCACCATTACCTCCAGTTTTTCCATAACGCCTCATGTGTCATCCATCTAGCTCACTTTAATGGCAGCCTCGTAATTATTTAGATGATTATGTGTTGCAAGCCATTTAGCATGTTCAATGACACATGTTTAATTTATTTTCTGCAGCAGCTTCTCATAGAGAAACAGAGGAAAGAGTTGGAGATGGGTGATGCTGCTGCTGCTGCGGTGCTGGTAGTGAAGCAAATCAGTGCTAAAATTGTTTGATAAATTGCAGCTGTTGATATAATATGCTATGCCACATCAAAGAGCTAATGTGATACAAATAAGGTGTGCTTTGTGTAGCATTGCAAGGCAACGTTTGCTCGGGCTAATGGCGTGTGTCTCGGTTGACCAGTGAACCCACAGAACACACTGCACCATTGAGCAAGCTATTAGGACATGGTAATGGGCGAAGATGCCGGATGCTGAATGCAGACTCCTTTCCTTCAAGGTTTTTTTACAGCTCCGGCTGAAGGGGAAAAAAAGGGAAGTAGACAGAAAATTCACTTGATGATTTTCAGATTACTTCTTTATTTAAAGAAAATCCACAGGCAAGAAAAAAAAAACATTTTAGGGCAATCACGGTTGTCTGTAGGGCTCAAATATATTTGAAAATATATATATCTTTTGGCAGCAAGATAATCGTAATTTGGGGAATATATGGAGAAAGTTATGTGAAAAGACATAAAGGCTTTGAGTTCATTTTATACCTACACTTATGTATTGCTGCAGTAGTGTCAGGTAACCACTAGAGAGTAGTATAACCTCATTGAAGAGTGACAGATGGCACTGATTCTTCCTAGTAAATGTTTTTTTTTTTTATCTTAAAATATACAAAACTGTATGTTTTTGACAGCCATGATGGCTTTAACATCTATAATCATCTGTTTATTCTGTAAATGTAATAGTGTGAAACTTGATTAAAAACCAAATTAGATGAATGAGTATAAAAATGTAAAAAATACACATTTCCTTTTATCTCTAAAGGTTTGCATGAAAATGTTAAATGCTTTTATTTTAAGGCCTTCCCCACTCAAAAAAATGTCTTTCATATTGTTACTTTACTCTGATCTTTGACCTTTGCAGAATGAAATATGTGCAGCATTTGACATTAGAAGGCTGTTTTCATATTCTTAAAGCAGTGCTGTAGTCAAGACCATCTTTGTTGAGTCCAAAACAAGTCCAAGACCTGGATTAGTCGAGACAGAGACTCAAAAAAAGAGTCCTCTTCAAGACCCCTTACTTCCGAGAGACAGTATATCTTCTATTTTAAGGGGAAACCATAATTTTTCAATTTTGAGTTTTTGGGCTATTTTGCTTCCATAGCATGTCTTCTTTCAGACTATCAGGGAAAAAAACATTCAAAATACACATTTAGATGATATTTTACCCCACTTTGTCTATTTGAGCCTTGTAGATTTCTCCTAAATTCACCAAAAGTTATGCAGTGCAATGCAATGTATGGAATTTCATAATCCATATCTCTAGAGGCCGTTTTCTCAAAATGTGTTATTCTCATACTCTGAGCCAGAAATCTCCACTTCAGTAGCACTTACATACACCAAACTTTCCAGTTTCACCCATATGTTCTGAAGGTTTTTAGAGAGGGGTTTGTTCAGATATCCCTCATAGCCTAATTTATGTAACATTGTACAAACAAAAATACATACCAAATCCAAAATTCCCTGCGTAAAAAACTTTTGACCCTAATATGTCAACAAAATAAAACAAGAATTTTGAATCTAGCTGTATCCAATGTTCAGATTTCTGTTCTGGAAATGTATGCAAATTAGCACATATTTAACAAGATAATGCATAATTTGCAAATTTAAACATAACATTTCAGTAAACTTGTAATACAAAAGATATTTGTCTTAATGTAAGTAATCAACTGGGGAAGTTTCATGGTGCAAGATCGCTACAGTCGGCAGCAGCGAAACAAGCTACAATGTTAGTTAATAGGGCAATTGTCCAGCTTGTATTTACCTTCACAAAAGTGCTCGTTTTGCCTATCTGACAGGCTCAGATTAATATTCTAAGTGTCTGACAACATGATGGAAAGGACCCCTTCAGAGATGGACCTTTAAAACCTCTTTGAGACCTTTCAGTTTAACCAGAAACAGCTCTGAAGTCGCTAGCGCTAAATCCACCAGACTGTGTAAAGCCAACATGTTTTCACATGTAAATCAGTAAACTATGTGTTTATTTCAACCAAAAATAGAGTTGTGATGGTTGGAAAAGTGGAAAGACGACCCAATATGGCTTTTCATAGTTTTATTTTGTTTCTGTCGACTTTGAATGAAGTGTATTTTATGATGCTAAAATGACATACATGTATGTAAAATGATACATGGAGTCTGGTGGGTTTAGCAAACGCAATTTCGCTGATGTTTTTATTTTTAAAAAAAGGATCTTACTCTTTAACAGAAAGGTCGACCTCCTTATAAATCCTTTTCATCATGTCGTCAGACAATTAGAATATTAATCTGAGCCTGTCAGTGGCAAAACGAGCACTTTTGTAAAGGTAAATACAAGCTGGATAATTGCCCTATTAACTAACATTGCAGCTTGTTTCAGCGGTCTTGCTAAATACTGGACCAATGTCAAATAATGTTGTTCCCATCAGTCACTTAGACGCCAAAACATAGAAAATAGGGTCCAGTATGAAAAAAAAGGTAGTTACCCTTTAAGATGATCATTAAGCATTATTATTTGTAATTATCAAAAAGCAAATGCAGAGTAACAACCCTGTAGGATCAAATTAGGCCATATTATTTGTTTTAAGGAAAGCAATTTCACTTAAGTCACATAAAGCCAAAGTGCGATTCACATTTTTGATGTTGAGTCTTTTTATTATACATTCTTACGCTGTTCATCAATGGTTTTGATTTGAAGGAGGAAGTTAGTTTAGAAAAAAAACATATATTGCTGCACTCAGTTGAGAAGTCTGAGTGCAAATACCAATGAGTCCAAGACGAGAAAAACTCGAGACTGGATCGGAGTAATACAGCATAAAGGAGGAGTTTCTGTATGCGCACCTTAAATCTCAGTTTAACACGTTTACTGTACGTCTGACCAGGGTTTTGTGACATCACAAGTTTGGAAGCCAATCGTGGTCCAGTATGCAACTTACACAAACTTTGCACTTTCAGTCCAACAATAAGGACTACGTTTGCATGCACACTAATATTCCACTATTGTTCCGAATATGATAACATTCAGAATTTTAAACAAGTCGTGTAAACTTTGGATATTCAGAACAAGGCCTTTTTCCAAATATAGCATTTTCCGTCTAAGATGTGGAATATTCTGGTATTTTTCAGGTTTTAGAGGCATTCTTTGGACATGTCTACAGCACATTCAAAATATGCATCTCAAGCTGGGTTTTTAGCCCAGTTTACGCCCAGTTTATGGCCTCTTGCCTGTTTACAGCTTATGGTCAGCTCTGTCATTGCTATGGTTGCTGTACTCAAACCAACCAGCCAAAAACATTTGTCTGCGCCTTTTGACATATGCTATAAAATTGAATAAAACACCCAAATTCAATGAAAGTAGTAAACTGATCATTTATTTTACTTGTGAAGAGCATTCTAGGGAACCATCCACGTTATTTATTTATTTTTGGTTGAGAGAAAACCAAATTTCTTATACAGAAACCTTTTGAAAATGGGTCAAATTTGACCCGAGGACAACAGCAGGGTTAAAGCATTTTTGGAGGGGGTTTTTTAGTACAAGAAGTTGTGTGCGAGGACTCTGCAGACTCTGCAGACTCTGTGGTCAGTACAGATCTGTGCTCGCATGGTGCTGAGCAGCACAGCTTGCAGACAGCGCGTCGGGCGCAGTGTGCTGCAGCTGGGTCTCGACGCACGCTGAAGTCTGTCACTGCGCTCCCAGATCGCTCTGTCATCTCCAGCATCTGCTGTGACTTGTTGTTGGAGAAGCTTCTGGAACAATCACAGTTCTCTGCTTGTCAGCACCTGGTGTTCCTGTCTGCTTCTGGACAACATGTCAGTCTCTCTCTCTCTCTCTCTCACACACACAAACACACATCTACACACACATTTAACTAGTTATATTACAGAATAAAAAACAGCTGGTCATGGGCATTATTCAAAGCTTCATGCTTCAAAAGGCTTTTACTGTAATTTAATTCTCAGTAATAGAGTACTGTTTGTGTAAAGGGTAAATTTAATTCATCAAATGCAATCCAACTCTTAAAATATTTAAAACAGCAGATACATCCATCTGCTTTGGGGTTAAATACTGACCCAGAAAACGCTGGGAACATTTATCAATACTGCAGTGAGCCTTTTGTTTTTTTTATGTGGTTGATGCTTGTATAAAATGTGTATATATAGAAACTAAGCTCCCTCTGAGAGATTGACAATAGAGTATTGTAGCTACTGCTTTGTAATGTGGAGGACCTTTTACATTTGTCATTCATATAGCAGGAATCAAAACATTACAATTATGATTCCACTCAGCAGCTGTGTGTAGTGGCTTTGTTGTACAGTACGCAGTAGAGGTTTCCAACTATGAAAAGCTGTAATCAGCAGTAATAGCGATGATTTTTAAAGCACTGCATAATGTGCCATTGTTTGTATCAATTTTTTTTTTATTTGTAATATAACTACCCTGATGTTTTTATTAGGTTTCTTTATTTAAAAAAACCCCACTAAAAACACTGTTTACAGTTTCTAGAGTTTGGGAAATGATATGTACCAGTTTAGATCAGACTCTGAAAAGACTAAAGTCTGACACCATCTCACATCTAAAGAATGGATTGGAATGATATACAGTGCCAGTTATAGTAGCAATAAAGATAGTGGAACTATGACTAGTTGTAGCAGTTCAGGGCGTAGCAGGACGCTGCGGGGCATAGTAGGGCACAGCAGGGCGTTGAGCAGGGCCATGTCATGATTTAGGTGCCAACCCAATCCAAAGAAAACTGCAAAACATAAGGACTCCGGGGAATAAGCTCCCCGGACATAAGTTAACTCCCCATAGATACGTTTTTAGTCACAGACTACAATGGTACATGTCCATATACACGTTGTTTTCACGGATGGGATCACCCCGCTTCCCAGCATTGCACGCTAGTGGGCTCGGCACCAGTTTCTCTCCACTGACCACTGACAAACAAAGAAAAAGTCTCTGCCCTCCTAGAACCGCGATGGCTGCAGCTGATTGGACGAACGTGCCACGTGGGGCTGGCTGCTCCCGAATTTCAAAACCAACCGTAATGGCGGCTCGTTCAGAATACGATCTCGTATTTCACGAAAATAGTTTCTGAAAACATTTTGAGTGAGAAATAGTCCATGCAGTTGCTGAATCTGTCTTCATTTCGGATCGACAAAGGTCAGTTTAAAAGATTTCTGTCAGCTTTTGAGAGGCGTCGAGCCAAACCGGCTTCTCCTCATTTGCATAAAGTTGGTTGAATTCAACTTCATGCAAATGACGTCCCCGCGACGCTACCAGAATGCATTGCACGGCTGCTCCCATAGAAATTAATGGGAAGCGGGGAAATGACGCTGACAAATGACACGTACTATATTATTTTACTACCAAGACTTAAAACTTACGATAATATCAAACACGTTAGATTTTGTCGGAACTTCAAGACGGGAAAAAGACTCATAATTTTGTTCCGATATTGGAAATTGGTGTGCGACAGTGAAATCGCTTAAAAAGTTGTTTGGTGTTAAGTCGGCATAAGTAGATATAGAACATGTATGTGTATTGTGTGTCAAAGCAATTAAAAAGCTAGAGTTGATGTGTAAGACTTTCAGATTTAACAATATAGACGATGAGGCAGAGATGCAATGTGCATTTCATGAACAAAGACCTGTGTTAGTTCTGCAGAGCCCCTGCCCCAAAAGTGCAGAAACATAGCAATATAAACTGTGAAGATTATTAAAACGTACCTTATCTTATGTTATCTCCCACACTTTCTGATATTAGCCCCCCTCAAAAGACATGTAACCCGCTCATTATTGCAACACAATTATTTGGAAAAACAGTTCTTGGAAATTGTATAATAATAATAATAACAATATCTTTATGTATAGCATCTTTAAAAACAGAGTTTCAAAGTGCTTTGACAGACAATGAAAGGCAAAAGCAGGATATCCAGAGGTCAATATAACAACATAGAGCTAATCAGTGGGGCCAAACAATAGAAAGACAACTTTTTGGTAAATAAAAACATGAAGACAAAAGACGCAAGACGTAGTAGAGAGAAGAAAAAATTTGAAAAAGGAGACGGATAAAAATATGCAAATAACAAGGGTAAAAACAATAAAATCCGTAAGTAAAAAAAATAAAAAGCAATAAAAAGAGACGACATCACATGAAAGCAAGTCTATCAAAATAGGTTTTAAAAAGTGATTTGAAAGAGTTCACTGATTCTGTGAGCCTTATCTCCTCAGGCAGGTTGTTCCAAAGTCGAGGGGCTCTGATGGCAAAAGCTCAGACACCTTTAGATTTAAGCCTGGACTTTGGCCAAAAGGCCCCGCCCGAGGATCTAAGGCTGCCAACTGGCTCATATGGGGTCAACACCTCGGCTGTATAGCTTGGAGACCAGCTTTAAAAGTGATCAGTAAAATCTTAAAATCAATTCTAAATCACATAGGGAGCCAATGGAGCGAAGCCAGGATTTGGATCATGTGATGTTGTCTTATAAAATCATTCACACGCCTAGCTGCTGTGTTCTGAACTGGTTTGAGGTTTTAGTTTGTTCATGTCACCTCTACTCTTAGTTCTGTTGTGTACCAATCTGATATCCTGCGTGTATCATTACACTTTTATATGATATGAAGTATTTGGAAAGTACTGGAAAACACTTGAGTGTCAGACTTACTGGCACTCTTATCAGTTACAAAACCGTTCCCTTACTCACTATTCCCTGTATAGTGTTCATTAAATAGTGAACTATATAGGGAACGAGATTTGACACTCATTGAAAACATTGTTGCGTCAGAAGATGCACCGGTTATTTGTGTGATGGAGGCAGGTGCGCCCAGCATCTTGTAAACAAACCGAAACAAAATTACTTCTAATGTGTCCCTGAAACAGACCGAGCACTCAGGAGAATAGTAAAAGGCTGTATATATATATATGTTGCATGTTACATTAACCAATGTTTAGAAACGAAATTTTTCCTTTTCAGATTTCGCAGGTGCTCCTGCTTCTTCTTCTCCGCCTGAAAACACGGCCATGTTGCATTGTGGTATACGGGAGTATAATCTAAGGTACATCGTATCAGCGACGATTTAGAACCGAGGCGCCCCTATTCAGAGTAGTTTCCTCTATCTGTGTCACGTGGGCCTCCGCTACTGCCACGCCTCTTTAGGGTGCCTCTTGATTCCAACGGGAGAAGTGAACTTGAACATAGTCACCAAAGTAAATATTGGAGCCATTTCTCACAAGCCACATATCTCCAGAACATTCTAACACTATAACTGCATTTTTCAGACGGACACATTAGGAGTAAAACTAACTTAGTTTGAGACCTGTTTCTGTCTCAGGACCAAACTCTTGTGAGATCTGGCAACACAGAGAAGCTAACGTCAACTTTGTGAACGCCCTAACAAAACTAATCTCTGCGATGCTAAATATGTCTTTTAGCTGTGTAAATATCTAACGTCAGCAAAAGAAAATATTAATAAATTCTACAAATATAACTTTTCATCCATCCACATGACGTTTACCACACTTTTAAACAAGGCCACACCCCTTTAGGAGACAGGAAGTGTGTACCGTTTCATGCCATTGGCGTGGCTTGAAATGCGCATCGTTAGTATAGAGGTATTTTATAGTGGACTATATAGTTAATGAAATTAACTGCGGAGAATTTGAACGCCACTACAAAATGGCCTTGACCAACTGCCACTTTGCTTGTTTGAAAGCCATGATGTCTCTTTCTCATGGGTGGGCCAAATTCTCTGGGCGGGCAAAGCAGAGAAAGGGGAGGTAACCTTGCTCCTTATGACCTCATAAGGAGAAGGTTCCAGATCGGCCCATCTGAGCTTTCATTTTCTCAAAGGCAGAGCAGGATACCCAGGGCTTGGTTTACCCCTATCGCCATTTCTAGCCACTGGGGGACAATTAGGCAGGCTGGGGGAACTCGTATTAATATTAAAAAACCTCATAAATTGAAATTTTCATGCCATGGGACCTTTAAGCAAACATGTTCCCCTCCACTTTGCCATTTCGGCCAAGTTAGATTCAGCAGCTCGGACACATATCCAAACACTTTAAACAGGGAAAGAGAAGCAAAGAAATAAAAAGTTCACATTCTTCCGCTCAACTTTTGTCTTCGGCTTCTCTGAATAACAGATTCCAAACTCTCTGTAGATATTTTTAACCTCTTCACTATTCATGTTGCTTTGCAGACAGTCACTCTTTTTTTGTTTTTCACCCAGTATCTCCAAAGTGGGGTACCTCTGAGTCGCATCTCTTCCTCATCACTATTAATCACTAATTAAATGATGATTGAAAGTTGCCTCACCTGACTGCTTATCGAGATGTATTTCGCTTGCTGATTGAAGTCTCTCAATCAGCAGCTAGGTCTGTAATCAACACCTGATTATGATATGCAAACATACAGTGGTCCTTCTGCCCCCTTCCCCATCCTAAAAGCATCTCTCCATTTATTTCAATTAATCAGCTAATGGCATTAAAGTCAGTAAATGTGCTGCCTATCACACCCCCTCTTTGTTTTGACTCACTGCCTTTCACTCCAACCTGAATCAACCCAGCATTGCTCCATTCACTCCATCAAGCAACATGTTAAACCAGGTTACAGAGTAATAATCTGGATGTTTTTTCACAGTGATTGATTGCCCAGTCAGAGAGCAGGGATTCTGCTAAGGTCTCAGATAAAGTGACACCACAGCAAAGACTGTGTCCCAGTTTCTTTCCCTCAAGTATGACACAGATCTGATGTTTTCCTTATCACTGCGAACGACAAAAAGCTGCACACAGAGACTACTGAATTATATGAATATGTGGCACAAAATCAGATTCTGGGACATGCAAATGAACGGCATCCGATTTGTGTTTGATCCCAAAGAAAGAAAGAAAGAAAGACAAACAAAAGACTACTTGGGAAAGGCACCTACATTCAATCAAAGGCTGAGAGCGCGATGCATGATTGAAAAGTGCTCAAACAAGCTGGAGAAGCGTAGATACAAAAAGTGTGATACCTTTTGTAAACGGCTGTGTATACGTTTTGACAATGGTGTCTGTTCATATTGGTTACAAAGAATGTGTTCCAAAAGAAACCAGTTATGAGCAGGAGTTTTGACTTAATACTAAAGTCTGTGCACAGTGAAAACAGCCTGAATTACATCCCATTGAATAAGTATGAAGAAATAGTTTCACATTTCACATACCACTCTCAGAGGTCTGCATGTAAAGTCTGAAGCCTGAGCCAGCAGGGAGTTACTTTGGCTACTGCTAACTAACTAACCAACTTTGTAACTAACTAACTTTGTAACTAACTAACTAACTAACTAGTTTTGCATAAAGACTAAAGGAAGGGGTAACAGCTAGCCTGGCTCTGTCCTAAAGCTCTAGCTCACTAATTAACATGTTACATGTTTAATCCGTGCTCAAGCTTAAATTTTAATGAGTGTTAATTTGTAAAATTTGGAGTTGCTGGTAGGCAGTAGGGCTGGGCGATATATTGATATTAAAAATATATCGATATATTTTTAAATGAGATATGGAATTAGACCATATCGCATATATCGATATAGTTCAAATGTGATCCTTGCTCCCATAGATATATACACAGATGTCGCCTTGAGGTTCTAAACATACGTCAAAACCGCCGCCATCTTGGAACAGGGGTCCGAAGCATTCAGATCAACGCTAAAGATGCCGGACTTTTGTACTGCTTAATTATGTTCGATAGAGGAAATGAAAAGAACAAACAGCAATGAATAACATTTAACAGGTGACAATGTGTTTTATGATTATGTATGCCGCCTTCGACCAGCAACCTGAGCTCCGGCGGCAGCGGGAGGCGGAGAGCTCCGTGGCCGGCCGCAGCGTCTCTTCCCCCGGGTAAAAACACAGCTTTGCCTCGCTGCTGCGCCGGTCCCCGCTGATCCGGATCGGACCAGCCAAAGACAGAGTGGTGATCGGTAGGATCTTACTCGTAGTCCAGGACGACCTGTATGTCGATATCGGCGGAAAGTTCCACTAAGTTTGCCGGCGGCAGGCGGACGGAGAGAAGCTACAGCGGGGCAGCAGAGACCGTCTGCGGCTGCAGGATCTGGAGCTCAGTGCCCGTTAAAATTACATGTAACGCATAAATACATACAGAAATAAATAGTGGAGGAATGAGCCTGGACATTTCAGTCTGTTTTAAACTTCACCTTGAAGCAGAAACTCTTAGTTCAGAAGGGTGAAGTTTCCGTTTGGACTCAGATCTGTGAACCGATCATAATAAATATTCTTTGTATTAACACATTAATTAGTTTCTTTGTTTTGTAGTCGATAGTTCATCTTTTAGTTTACTTAAGTGGAAGCAGTATCAAGTGGAGGAATGGGAATATAAACCTAGGCTTACAGGCATGAGGCATTACATTTTGAACAAAGTAGATTATATTAATATCAAAAGCTTAATTGACCTTTGGAACGAAACACAAATATGGAGCTTTGATTTCAAAAAAGGTACTCCTGTTATACAGTATTTAGGTTTACATTTTATTGTTATTTGAACAGCTGAGCATTTAATCATGAACCAGGTGAAGAAACCGGTTTATTATTTATTTGATTTTGCAACTGTCTCTATGAAACTACTTGTGACATGTCATATTTGATTTTGGCTTTGACTGAACATTTGCTCTCAGTTTGCGGAAAAAAATATCGGGATATATATCGTATATCGATATTCAGCCAAAATATATCGGGATATGACTTTTGGTCCATATCGCCCAGCCCTAGTAGGCAGCCAGGGTAGCTGTTTCCTCCTGTATCCAGTCTTTATGCTAAGCTAAGCTAATTGCCTGCACACTCCATATGACCACCCCCCACCCCAGTTTAAGCATTTATTATTCATTAAGAATATTTCAACAACACTTTAACAGTTGTCCATTTAAATTGTAAGGGGCTGCTGCAACAGTTGCATCATAATGCGTAGGATGATTTACAATATTTTTGATATATTTGAATGCCCTCAAATTTAGACCCTCAGAATAATGATATACTAAAATCACACACACAGATATTAGACTCTAATATGCATACCCACGCTACATTAATTGTGAGTGTCATTGCAGGACTGACAGTACATTTGTCACTTACTGGGAAACAAATCAGCCTTAAAAACATGAACATCAGTGACTTAACCATGGAATTAAATATAAAAGCTGCATTTACCATCCAAAGCCATGACTGTGCTTGGCCATGTATCTTTATGTACCTATACTTTAAGTCTCAGAAAACTGCTGCATTTGTTTAATTAGACGCCACATTAGGTTTTTACAGTGCGACTGTGATTGGCTAATAACTGTATATCAGCATTATAGCACATTTTTTCTATGTTAATAAGGCTTTACACCCCTTGGCTTGCATTCCCAAAAGCAAACTCCCTGTCCTGGCCCAGGATATACGGATAGGTCATTGTAATTTTACTCCTTAAAGGATTATAGTGAAATACTGATTACCTGACAGAGGGAAATGAGACGATGGCCAGTGTTAGTGGGTTTTTTCCAAATCTGAATTGACAGGGCGGAGGTGGGTGGTTAAGTTCAATCCACTATTGCTGATGAGCAGGCTGATTTCTATTAACCTGCAGCCTGCAGACTGTTCCATGCTGCTGCTGAGAGAGAGGGACAGATAGAGGGAGGGAGGGAGAGAGGGACAGAGAGAGAGAGGGAGAGGGAGAGAGGGCGAGAGACTCCGCCACCAAACTTTTATGACACAGAAAGTCTGCTTAATGGCCTGGAAGATTCTTCCCATTTAGCCCTGTGCGGAAATAAAAGGAAGCTGGTCGGTGCTCAGGAAAAATGGCTACTTCCAGTTAAGTCCCCCAGTGGATTGGAAATTAGGAAATTATAAGCAGAGTGATCAATCATGGAGGAGTGTGTGCTCCGGCATGAAACGCCCCAGTATTCTCTGAGATGGGTTTGTGAGAATGTAGAGTGACGTCAAACTTCATCCTAGCAATTATCATAGGTGCATCACTGCCTGTCCCATTAGCTCAACCACGGCTGACAGAGCATGTACCCGACTTCTTGTGTGCTTATTCACAGACAGATGAAATAGAGGCTTAAATGAGCTGCCATTGTGATATTTTTAGGCACTGACACCAGCAGGTATGTGTTGGTCTGGAGACAAACACAATATGTCATAAAACCGAAGTAATCTCAGTGATATCCTTCACATTATGTCCTGAATGTCCCCAAAAACGACATTTGTGTTGATTCCTGTTGTGTCCAGCCAGACATGAAGCCCACCAGCAAAAAACAGACAGAAAAACAAGCCTAAGATGCAGTGTTAAAAAAAGAATGGCCTCCCAGCCTTGCCATGTTTGACAGCTGGAGCCCCGGCACACGAGCAGACAGAGCCAGCAGCGCCGGCACTGCTGGATCAGGAAGCCCCGGAAGAAGATCAGAACCGGGGCTGATGGGGGAATTTATGTCAGCTACGGTGCTCTGGGAGGGTTGGAGGGTAGAATATTGATGTAAAGCAATCATGACAAACAAGATGCAAATTGTCATCATAAACAATGAAAGGTTTTGTTTTCCCGGCTGACAGTCGGAGATGATTGATAGTGAGAGTGAATCAGGGGGATTAGAGCAGAATTGTTTGAGTTTAAAGATGTTTACATGGAACTTTTTGGATTGAAGCAGATCAAAGGCGTGATACCACAGTGGAGGGATGTCAGGTCCAGCTCTAGCTCCCGCTCTTAGCTCATGTTTGTTTAGTTTGTTGACTTCCTGTTTTATTTTAGGTTACAGGTCACTGTCAGTACCCGATCCGTGCTGCCTGCACAATCCGTTCTGCGCATGCATAAGATGTTCACACATGCGCAGATGATAATACTGTTTTACTGAGGATACGACACCGGGAGATACGGCCCGATCTGTTCCACGCTAGCCTCCACCGGGAAGCTAACGTTAGTTTAGCTAAAAGCTAATTCAGCTAACCGCTAGCTGACAGCTGATTCAGTCTAAAATAACGTTAAGTCAAACTTAATGGGAAAAGCAGGCTACAGCTAAATTAAGACTTTACAGTAATAACAATAAAGAAAAGTATTGAGTGATTGTATTTTAAATGAGCACAATTAAAGTAGAACTGACGTAACAGCTGTTATATATGTTAACATTTATTTTCAAGTTTTATTTTGAGGGTCTTTTAAAGTTGACATGCTGTCTCCGCTAGCGGTTAGCCGAATTAGCTGTTAGCTAAACTAACGTTAGCTTGCCTGTGGAGGTTGTCGACCGGAAGCGTGGAACAGATTGGGCAGTGTCATAAATCCTCGTACAACAGCGCATGCGCGAACATTTTGCGCATGCGCAGAACGGATCGTGCAGGCAGCATAGTACTGACAGTCACTTGTCTTCCCGTCTTTGTCTGTCTTCCCTAATGTGTGCCACCTGTGTCTAATAGTCTCCACCCACCTCAGTGTATTGCTGCGTTCCAGTTGCTGTGTCAACTGGTTTGCGAGAAAATTAACATTGAACTCACATGAAATGTTATCATATTTGCATTCTGCATAAATCTCTGCACACCCGTTACTCTCTGTGAAATATCTCACAAACTCTTCACTCATCACATGCATCGGTACAACAAGCGGTTCCCGGCCAATTCGGTTTTGATATTGCAACAAAATTTGTACATGGTCTCCAACTTTGGGCCAAAATTATAATGTATTCTCATGTAAACTATTTATGTCAGCACAAACATTTTTGTAAATTGCTTAGCCAGTGTATCCCACCATAATGGTTATTATATTGCCAGATTCCAAAGATTACAAATATGAATATATATTTCTACTGGTATGCTTCCTAGTGACATTAATGCAAAAATATTAAGAAAAAACTATTCCACTTGTGTGTGCATGGTTATAATTCTGAAGTGCAAAATAGTTCAGGCTACAGCACAAATATTTCCATCCATAGATAAGAATAATCAAGTCTAACCTCTGAATTTCTTTTCAAAGTGCACCAGATTGATGCATTTAATGTTAAAATAGACAACATTTTCTTACAGGGGATCATGCCCTAGGGGGGCTTGTACCCCAGTGCAGCTCTAGGTCTAGTGACGCCCCTGGGGCAGTGTCCCCGTTTGAAGTTTTACAAAGATAAAAACATTATCTATTTTGGAGGTTTTTACGCTTCTGAGCTGAAAATGTCCCCGGATTTTGACTTGGTATCGTTCCAGGCAAAGTCACGACAAACCCTCCTAGCTAGCGTTAGCTAGCGGCTACCTAACGTTGACGTTAGCTAGTGCTAGCTGATACTAGCAATTTCTAGTCGGCGACATATTTTGGGCTTCATTTAATAAACATAACCTGTAGTAGCTTACAATCGTATGTGTATTGTTTTGATTATGTTGCCTATTTATGTCTATTTATTTCTATTTCTCACCGTTAATCACCGGCATCTGTACAGCATCAACAAGGGTCACCATGGTTGTTTATGTGTGTGTGACGTCAAAAACTGTAACTGGGAGTACAACCATCTGGTACGAGTTCACGGGTAGCAAGTTACGGGCTTGACTGCCGTTTTTGTTTTTTTTTGTTGTTCAATGTTTTATTAGTCACGTTTACATTTACTTCTTCTTTACATCTATTTCTTTTCTGGCTTTAAGGGGCAGGGATTTGGGGAAATGAGGATGAAGCCATACAGTAGTCTGTAGAAACACGTGTTGTAAAACAATCCGATCACGATTGCTTTATGGTTTTTATCCTATAATCTACTGGCTTGATCTACGTGAGTTGATTCTTAAAGCAGTGACGAGCTTGGAGGACAAAGTGATACGAAGCAGGGTTCAGTTCACAATGTTGGAAAAGGTTTAATGAGACACACAAGAATATATTCATTTTCTAACAATCGCTCCATTCAATTAGATGACGTGAGAGTATATAGATAAGAAAGAGGGCCTAGGAGATGGTTGGTTCACACAGATATATCTTCAAGAAGAAAAACAATGTTACAATTTATGATTTAACCAATTAAAACAAATGAGAGAGGCTTTGTTCAGAGTACTCACAGAATGGAATGTAACATATTCACAATAACATGTATTTAGTGTCTGTTGTATAATCCATCATCTTTTAAAGCAGGGGTCTTCAACATTTATTAGGCCAGGGACCCCTTAGCTGAAAGAGAGACCGAGTAAGGACCCCCTACTAAGTATTTTGTATACAATTGAGTTGCATATTAAACTGGGCCGAATGGATGAAAATAAATGGTTATTATTTAATATAATGTTTTAACGTTAAACATACAATTGGAAGGCACAGTGAATCCTTAATTGCTATCATAGTGGCAACTTTACCTATAATAAGCTCATCTTTAATGTGTAAATATTTGTTACACAAATAAGCCAATTTATTTTTGCTATTAATATGTTGGATTCAAAATAATGTATTGTATTGTAATATGTAATTTTCAAACATATTTAAAATTTTGAACAAAGAAACTTTCAAAAAAAGAATTTTGAACATAATTTGGCAGGCCCACTGCACTAACTCTGAGGACCCCATAGGGGTCACGGACCCCCGGTTGAAGATATTTATTTTAAAGGGATGTTTAGTAGCCCTCAGATTAGATTTGAAATCCCAAATTTAGGGGGCAGAGGTTGGGTGGGGATGAGATGCTGCAAGCAAACTGCAAAGACCGTGGCTCAGTTTGACAGCTTGAGACAGCTGTCAGTCTGCTCCTGGACATACCCCTCTTTAAGTCTCAATATCAAGCATCTATGTACAATGTAATTGTTAAAGTTATATTGTACATATTTGTTTAACTTATTGTGTCTTTCAAATGTATTGTTAACTTTCTTTTTAATATGTTCATGTTAATGTATGTAACAACCACCAAGGCAAATTCCTTGTGTTACTTGGCAATACATCCAATTCTGATTCTAGGGTGGTCAAATTAAGTTGATGGTAAATGGCAACAAAATTGCACAATTTGGATTTTTGACTTTGGGAGCTGGTACCCCAGCAAGTGCAACCACATCCACACAAAGGTACTGGACTCCAGCTACTGTACTGTATTTCCAACTTTGAATCCCTGACCACGTTTACATGCACACTAATATTTCAGTATTATTCCGAATATGACAATATTCGGAATTTGATACAGGTCATGTAAACAGCATATTCCGGTTGGATATTCCAAATAAGGCCTTTTTCCGAATATAGCATTTTTCAATTAAGACGTGGGATATTCTGGTATAATTTGGGTTTTAGAGGCATTCTTTGGACATGCATACAGCGCATTCGGAATATGCGTCTCAATCTGTGTTTTTACTGCAGTTTACACCCAGTTTACGGCCTCTTGCCTGTTTACAGCTTACGGTCAGCTCTGTGTGTTGCTATGGTTGCTGTACTCAGACCAACCAGCCAACAGTTTGCAAGGCTACAGACCCGATAAGAAGGATAAAACACAGCTACTTTAAAACATTATCAAAGACTTGGATATCAACAGGTTTTTGGATTTGCGCACACATTTTTCAAGAAGCTGGTTGAAGGAATGACATTTTTTTGCACGGCTACATGTAAACAGAAATATTAGTGTAATATTCCCTTTCATTAGCCATGTAAACAGTTTAGTCGGAATAAGGGCAAAAAACTGAATATTATGTGCATGTAAACATAGTCACTGATGGGAAAACATTGAAAAATAAGGTGTATGGGCTGCAGTACAAAAGCCTCTGGATAAACTATATTACCTACGTATATAACTGTATCTATTCAGATATCAGAGGAATTTGAGTTTGAGACTCAAGATAGGATGTTTATATCAAAATAACTGTGGTTGTATTATAATGTCCTGTTTGTATACAGCATACATCTCACAATATGGATGTAGATGATCATAATAACTTACTACGATGAAAGGGTGTTGATTTAGAGTAATAATAGGACTTACATCAGATGGTGAGTGTTATAGGTCGCCTCCACACTGGGCACCAAGTTGTGATGTGGGAAATGTCGGCTTCTGCTGAGACTCCACGCTCTGCTTCTTCTCCGCCCATGCATACCACTGCGCTAATGACTTGCAAGGCCGAACATAAGAGCGCCCAATTCCTCATGGACATTTCCACTCAGATGGATTATTTCAGCCTTGTGGGCTCTTGGTTTTCCAGTTATTCATTCTATTCATTACTTGTCACGATTTCAGGCTCTTGGACTAAATAATGGTCAGTTAGTAACAAGTGCTGAAGAGCTTAAGTAGCTTAGGTCAAGTGTAATATACCAGCCGCCATCCTGTCTTTATGTTTGTGCAAAATCAGTCAGGGCCAGATAAATCGTAACCCGCAATAGTTTATAAAATATTGTTATGATGGTTTTGGTAAGAGAGAGTATTAATGTTGTGAAATAGGCCCTGTGATGAAAATAGGCCCTGTGATGAAAGGTGTGGGCAAGAAAATCTTTTATATAAATTGTCTGTATGGGGTAGAGATGAGAGGTGAGGTAGAAACAGAAGGAGTAATGGCCAGAGAGCTGAGATGTCTGGGATGGCTATAGGATGTATGTGTGTGTGTGTGTGTGTGTGTGTGTGTGTGTGTGTGTGTGTGTGTGTGTGTGTGTGTGTGTGTGTGTGTGTGTGTGTGTGTGTGTGTGTGTGTGTGTGTGTGAGCTGCAGCCTGCACAGGGAGCTGCAGTGCTGTGTGCTGATCATTCATGATGGCACCTTAGAGGCCATCCTGTAAGGAAGAAAAATGACAACTATTAAAGGCTCGCTGGGCTATGTTGGCTTTGGTGTGTCAGCAATTATTAGCCAGGGACAGAAGTCTTTAGGTCCTCAGATATAGAAGAGTGGGAGACTGTGGCAGAGGAGGGAAGGACACCGTGATCCTGTTATATATGCGTTACTCTGATCTATGCTGCAGAACGTTTTGCACTGTGTGGCAGCAGTGGCGCTGAGGGTTCTCTTTTATCAATGGATTTTTTTTGAGTGGCTATCTAGCAGTAAAGTAGTAATAATCCGCAAAATCCTTTTTTTTTTTTTGTGTGTGTAGGTTTCTCTCTTCTTTTGGCTCCATCTCTGGAGTTAAGCAGCCAAAGTCGCTGTGGTGTGTCTGCACTGAACTTGCCAAAGATCAGCTGTCAGTAAAACAGTGTGGGTGGCGCTCGGACCTCCTTTGGACCTCTTTTCTGTAGATCACACCAGAGTTTCTACAATGTTTTTCCTTCTGTTCATCCATGGTGTTTTTACTTCTCACACTAGCAGCATTTCTTCAGCTATTTATTCCAAAAGTGTTTCCATTTCTGGAACTATAGCAGTAAGTCGACATGGTATTTGTGTATGATAATATGTATACATTTATTCCCTAATGCTGTTCTTCACTTTTCTTCACTTTTCACTCTTCCCACAAACGCTATGATCACACTAAATGTGCAAGTGTATTATTTTCACTGTGAGGCTGCACTCATGAACAGTTGGGCAAGCCATAGTGATGTGCACACGATTAGTTTTGTGACCTCCCCAAGGCTAAGTCTAATAGCATTGACAGAAGGCAGAAGCATGGATTTTACTGTAGAAAACAATGTAGTTCATTTTCTTGTTCGGAAATGTGGAATTCCTGCAGTTGTATAATGCCGGGTTTACACTACATGGTATTTTGTCTATTATTGATGGTCACTGTGTCAGATTAGACAATTATAGAGTCATAAATTCTTGTCGTAACTTGGCCGAGAGACATGACAGACTCATACACAGTAAAAGAAATGGACACAGCGACGCCATAGACGGAGACCAGTGAAGTCAATTAGAAGCACTTTTCGGTGATGGCTGAGTGTTACTGCGCAGCCTCAAACTGAGCTTGACGACATAGATGTGACGTGAGCAACCTGTCTGAAAGTTGGAAGTCTTCTGGTAGCTGTGCCAAGAGAAATCTCAATCATTCCGAATCTTGTGGATAAAGTGGATCGTGGATAAATGTTTCTTCATATGAATTCACTTGCTACATATCGAAGTATTTCCAATCCATCAAAACGTTGCTGAAATATTTTGTTCCAATGCTTTTCGTGGACTCTCTATGGGCTTCTCCCTTGACTGTATGCCTCCATGTCCCCACCGATTGCTTGCGAGCTTCTCCTGACTATACGGTAATTTCTCGTGTGGTTATGACACAATCGTTAGTCTATTTTTACAAAAACGTCTGCTACGGAGCCATAACGTGAGATACAAGGTAATGGAGCCTGTTATACATTGTCATGTTTCTTTAGAAATAAACAATGGACAAATAGAGTCAGATGTAAAGTTATTCGCTGTCAAAGTTACACCAAAATGAATGGCAGTCAATGGAATGCTAGCTGAAGGTGATGGCTTGTTAGCCTCAGAATCTCCCCATAGGAGGTACGCATTCCGGATGCTCGCTTAACCCCTTTGACAAAGTGCAAAGCTGGCTTGATGTCATCAGGAAGGAGATGCTAGGAACGGACTACCAAGAACAAGAATATAAAAAACAAAAAAAACAATGGCGGTGTGTGTGACGCCAAAGAATTTCTAATATAGGAAGAAGTTCCACTCCCTCGTTACTTCCGGCTTCTGAACTGGTTGCAGTTCCACCAGAGTTCCATATAGGGGGCGCTCACAGGCCAGTGCAGAATGAATAGGACTCTATGGAGCTATACCCCTCAAAATCCTCTTTTCTCAGGATATCATTTTTTATCTAGTAATTTCAATGTTGCATTCGAAAGGGGAGGCAAAGAAAATACACACTGCTGCGTGTTAGATTTTTTTAAAGTGGCTTTTTTGTTCTAAAAAGCCTTTTAAAATGTCAGTGTATATACGTCATACACATATACGGCCGGAGATACTGCTTTACGGCAAGCTCTGAGTCACTTCCTTTTTTCTCTCAAGACATCGACAACACAGCTGACAGGTTAGTCTCTCCCTGTTAATACAGATGCTAGAAAGAGGTTTGCTGATGTTTTAAAGACCACGCCGAAATATTCACTCTGACATTCAGGCTCTGCTTCGGATGCCGTCAAGCTGGATCTCCGATCGTAATCAGACCTTCACTGGCCAATCAGCATTCATTAGCAGAATGCTAGCGTGTTATGGGCAACAACAACTCACCCTGTAAGAAATCAAAAGGACATAAGTACTCTTTCATTCAACTTTCGACCTATAAGCCATGTTGAACTTGCAAAAACTATAAACAAATCTGAGGTTTCTCAGTTACAATTGGGCGAAAGAGACCCATTTAGCCGTCTAGCTCCATAGTCCCATTCATTTTGCACTGGACCGCGATCACCCCCAGTGGAACTCTGGTGGAACTGCAACCAAATCTGGTACAATGGGGCTGAATAGGGAGTGGAAAGGCTTTCCGTAGACCGGCTTTGGTGACGCTGGCTCTCTTATGTCTGGAAAAAAACTCCAAAGCAGAAAGAAAAAATGACTGTGACCTTTCCTGTTTCACAGTTCCACCTATTCCTCTTTCGCCTTGCCATGTTTACAGTTGACCTTGGCAGATCGCTCTGTGCTCCTATTGGTCACAGGCGTGAGGGAACACAAAAACAAACATGGTAGTCTTTCTGTCGAGACGTCATACTACAGTAGATGCTGCGCCGGTTGCAGCCTATTACACTCGATAAAACGTTTAATTGTCGTTCCTGACGCCCTTTGTCGTTCCCGATCTGAGCCTACCCCATCACTCTACGGTCTCTAGCATTGTAGTTAGATGCTTTTTAGTATTGGTAATGCCTTACACAATGCTCTTCATTCTGAATGTCAGTGGGCAGGTGCATCACAACATCACAACATCACAAATTTGCCTCAAGGGACTTTAAAATCACTTGATTCAGATAAGGAAAAACTGCCCCAAAAACTTAAAAACAGGGTAAAAATGAAAGAAACCTAAGGATAAGGATAATTCCGGCCAAGCAACAGAGGAGAGTTCCCTCTCCCTGGATGGACATAAATGCAACAGATATGTGTACAGAATAGACTAGTCTATATTCTCGACGTTCCACTTCCGGGATTGCTCCGGTGCCGCAGGAAATTCCGCCAGATGGATGTATTTTCGCCGATTTCCGTTACCTTCCGCTTTCTTTGTGTTGGAATTTTAAACTCCGGTGGATTTATGAGGACTATGGTGAACTGCTTTTCAGATCTCTGCAGGGTAAATCCAGACAGCTAGCTAGACTATGCCCACTCTGAGTTTTCTCTGACTATTTTACAGCGGCTCCATGCGGAGCGTAGTGCCGCCCATGACGATTGTAATTGGTTTAAAGAAATGCTAATGACCCAGAGCATGTTTTATCCCATCCCGAAATGCTGTGTGGACTAGCCAGACCCTCCTCCGCTCCGCAGGGTGTGGATGGTCCAGCAAAGCGAGATTAAGAATAGACGAGACTAATAAAATTACAGTAGACAGTCAGGATGAAAAGAATTATATTGTAGTGTATGCTGGACTTTATGCAGAACTATTTGGTATGAAACTGGTGTTAAACATGTTTGCGTTGGACAAGCAGCAGCACCAAACATAATGTACACTGTCCAAATGCATTTAATCTGTCACAAGTTGTTTTTGAGAACGCCACCTGGGTCATCTGAAAACTCATTATGTAAAAACAAAGTTGCTAAGTTGGCAATACAAACATTGATTTATGTATAAAATGCTACAGATGATTACTTATCAGATTTTCATTGTCAACATCATAAAAAACGTCAGTAGGGACATGCATTATAAATCACATAAATGAAGGTCACGGTGTTTATTAATGCATTGCCTGCTGGTCATATTCACATATTGCATTATCAAA
Organism: Perca flavescens; assembly: GCF_004354835.1. Classification (NCBI taxonomy): domain Eukaryota; kingdom Metazoa; phylum Chordata; class Actinopteri; order Perciformes; family Percidae; genus Perca; species Perca flavescens. The sequence goes on from NC_041352.1 coordinate 7,309,688, forward strand.
CCACTACCTTCTGGTGGATGTGGTGTCCTTGCATTTGCAGCCCCCGCTGGAAGACAGATCCTCAATGGACTAACCCTCATTACTCATTACAGTGTTTGAGGACGCGGGGGACCACCTGCGACACTTATAAATGACTTGCTTGTACAGTTTGCCTCGGGCTGAGCTGTTGCTGGGCCTGACCAGATGGCCTGTGATCGACTCTCATGTGGTGCAGTACACATGCAGCGCGTCCATTGCCCAAGGGCCTAGTTTACTTTTCACATGCATTATAAAGTGGAAGAAATGCAGAATCAGTCTTTCTGGAACATGTTATTTTTTCAAGAATAAGAAGCGAAACATAGGCTGTCATAATTTATATTCGGCCTTTTTTAAAGCTTTAGTGCGTAAGTTTTTTATTATAGTTGTATAAGCCATTGCCAAATGAGTTTATACAAAGCTAATTAAGACTATCAGCTCCACATGACTCTCTCTGTATTTCTCAGTATGGCTATGTTCAGAAAATTGTGTCGTCCGGCGACTTTCGCACGCAGAAAATCGAGCCAAGATAATTACTTCTTCTGAAGAGTCCATGTTTTTTTAATCCTCCGTGTCCTCCTTGGCTACTAGCAACTGTGTGCAATCACGGAAGGCTTGTATCATGTGGATGAGCCAACATTTTGTTTGTCGTTACTTACTTAGGGAGACAGAAACTATGCACTATAGCTTTAACTAACATCTTATACTGACTGTGAATTCCCATGTCTCATATCGTTTTAGAATTTTACCCATAAACAATGATTGCATAGGGGCGCCTAAGTAGCTCACCTGGTTCAGCGTGGGCCCCATGTACAGAGGCTCAGTCCTTGCCGCAGCGGCTGCCTGTTCGATTACGACCTGCAGCCCTTTGCTGCATGTCAATCCCTATCTCTCCCTCATCTTTCAAATAAAGGCCTAAAATGCCTGTAAAATAATAATAATAAAAAATTGTTTTGAGGAGGCACATATAATAGGTAAGTTTTTTACCTAAAAAAAGTCCCTTTTTCCCCAAAATAATTTTTAAAAGAGAAAGCTCTTTCTCAATCCTGAGCTTCTCAAGAAATTTGTATTCTTGTCGGAAAACAAAGGTAGACAAGGACCACGAATTACGTTTGTGACAGTAATCCATGCTCGAGTGGGAAGGTGATGCAAGAGGTCACTGAATGTAAACGCTGCTGTTATTCGGGTAGTGTTAATCCCTGGAGCATAGCGACTGAGCATGCATCAATCACAGCCGTGTGTGTCCAGAGGTGAGCCAACAGGCATTAACCTTGAACCAGAAGTCAAAGTCTGGCTGCTCTGCCCCCACGGCCACACGATACACCACCATCGCGTCCACTTGAGGAAATACAAGCTGGAACTGGTAGAACACAAGTGTGAAGTAAGATGTTAAACAGAGGAGCCTGTTGCTAGCATAATGCATGCTTGCCGTATCATCATGACCGACTACTTAAAAGCGCCATTCATTGTGCATTTTTGTAAAGATGCCTTAATCTTTTTTTCACACACATTTGACACAGTATAGCAAACAATTGACATGGTTAACTTTAGCATGCAATGGCCTGTGTACACAAAGCAGCAGCGTACAGTAAGCAGTCATTTGTTGATTTTTTTTTTTCTGGCCACTTAAGCAATGAAAGTCCAATATTCACTCTCCTTTTGGTCTCAACCAACTCCAGCGAAAAGATATCTGGCCCTTTAGCTGCTAATGTCTAACTAATCTTGCATTGCGACAGTGGCTCTGCAAAATAGTCTCGGGCAGGAACTTGTTTAGGTTGACATTTGCACACACCCCCGAAAAAAATACCATATACAATATTGAATGAAGATAATATTAAGATTCATACAATACAGTAACGTGATCTATTTATATTAGCTGAATACATAGTTAAACGTAATTTGCTTTTAACAGTGTATCACCATGTACTTCGTCCACAGCAATCCCCACAAATCTGCCCCAAAACGTCTGAGCGAGATACACATTCTTTGTAAGTCTTTACAATCATTCACCGAAAGAACCAAGCAGGCCTACGGTATTGCACGATTCGGTATTGAACTTTCTTCAAAACTCGCCATTTTCAGCGTGTAGCTTGCTATCTTGAAGTTTGTTGTTGTTTCCCACAGCGAAGGGATTTTGAGAACGGCAGCACAGAGAACGGAAGGTGAGGGGCAAAGCCGGACATCCGGCGCGTGGCTTACGTCAGGCTTTATCCTGGAATGTACTTCCGTTGATCCATACTGAAGTCCAACCAGCTAGAAGCTAACTTTGGTAGAGGGGTTATTGAGAGCTGTGAGAATGAGCCAAACCGTGAAATCTGCTGTTCAGAGAGCCACAACAATGAGCTAAAGCAGGCTGTAAAGCTCCTAACCCCTTTTCTGTGTGTTTAATGTCAGACAGGTGGTTGCAATCAGTAGGCACTGAAGTAATTAGTCAACAAGATGCACCTGGCACATTACACTAAGAAAAAAACACAAACTCCACATGGTCCACACCATCTCACATCTAACGTTAAACTCGTAATACGTAAAGACTGGGGATCTTGCAGGGTCACAAATTGCAAGACACTACATTAGTTTAGAAAAATTTAACCAAGCTAGCTAGCTACCACTAGCATTAGCTGGTAACTTGAGAGAAAGTTGGCAGATTTTTTGTTGATTATCTGTTTTGGCAACTTACTCTCTTTAGCGTTTTTACCAACATTTTAAATTGTTAAATTTTTCTTCTACGCATTTTCAGCGCTTATTTCTACGTCCCATATTTTCTGATATAAAACAAAAATTGAAAACGGGTCAGTGTGACCCGAAGTCAACACAAGGGTTAGCGCGGCGCAATAGCAACAATAGACAACACTGGTTTGCTGCTTCCTGTTTGGTGCTGGAGGGTGTGCACCTATTGGTTGTTGACAATGTTCACATTTGACTTCACAAGTACTACCAAGACTTAAAAACTAACGATAATATCAATCACGTTTGATTTTGTCAAGACGGGAAAAAAATTGATTCAGACTGAATTTTATGACTACGGGTGCACGCCCCAACTCTAGCAAGACTCTCTTGATTTCGGGGTGACCTCTAGCTCACCCGGTAAAAGCGTGCGCGCCATGTAGGAGTCCTTTGCAGCTGCCGGGGCTTCAATTCGACCTGCGGAAATTTGCATCCCCCTAATCCCTGTCCCACCTTTCCTCTCTATCCACTGTCACCTTTAAATAAAGGGGGAAATTCATGATTTCATTCTGATATTGGAAATTAGTCTGCAACAGTGGAATCGCTTGAAAAGTTGTTTGGTGTAAGGTCGGCATTAGAATAATAAGAACTGGAATACTTCATTTTCCTCAGTACCTATGTGATGTTATTGACAAGCATATATCTGAAACTGGCGCTGCATTGATTTGAATATCACAATGGTAAATGTTAACTGCTAAGACTAGTCTGCTAATTTGATTAGAATGATAAAACATGCCATCTTGCACAATTAAGGAACTTGTGCGAAGAAGCACAGCACAGGGAGAGTCAAAAAAGTATTTTCTGCTACAGAAAATAAGAGGAATAGTTTCTATTTTTACCTTCCACCAGAACAGGTCTGTCCCTAAGGATGCTTCTGTGAAAAAGACTAAATCGGCCATCATTTTTTTTCCCTTTCCAAATAACAAAAGCTATATTGCTTGAAAAATATCACCGGAGATCATGGAAGACTCAACTTTGTATAGACGATTTTTTGACCGTTTTGTCCTGTAGATTACTTTTTTTTTTTTTTTTTTTACAGAACTTTTTGCCTTTGGCTATTTAAGAAAAGACTAAAGTGACTTTATCACTTAGATGTAATCATGCTTTCTCAGCAAGCACCATCAGATAGGCTCCCTCACCTTATCACTGTAGGCAGGCAGAGGAATCATTTCAAACATCTACGGCCAGAAGGGAAAAAAAAAAAAAAGAGTAATTCATGTCTGTAATAGCAGTGGTACAACAATTAGAAACAGGACGGAGGGGGAAAAAAACACAACAAACGTATGCTTTGGGGGCTTTTGAAAGAAGGAAAAGGAAATGAAGAAACAATCACAGACTTTCATAAAATCTCAAGAGCAGATAAGGAAGATAAGCCTGTGTAGCACTGTTTGATTCCTCGGATTGTCAAACAGCTTTTGATTTCCTGTTAAGTTATATAAATGGCACTCATAGGGAGAACATCAAATTCAATAACTACCTTTGACATGATGGTTATTAGATTTACATATGAGTGAAAGTTCTTTTAAAGGTCCCATGGCATGAAAATTTCAACTTTATACGGTTCTTTAACATTAATATGTATTCCCCCAGCCTGCCTATGGTCCCCCAGTGGCTAAAAATGGCGATAGGTGTAAACCGAGCCCTGGGTATCCTGCTCTGCTTTGGAGAAAATGAAAGCTCAGATGGGCCAATCTGGAATCTTCTCCTTATGATGTCATAAGGAGCAAGGTTACCTCCCCTTTCTCTGCTTTGCCCGCCCAGAGAATTTGGCCCGCCCTCTCCTCCTCAATAGCTACAGACACAGAAATGGCACATCCTAAGGAAAGCTCATTGTGGGACTGGCTCTAGTGGCTGTAATTCTGCACCGAGGCTGAATTTCGGTTAAGAGACTTCAGATACAGTATTAGGGGACCACTAATGTCTATATAAAAGAGACTTCAGATACAGTATTAGGGGACCACTAAGGTCTATATAAAAGAGACTTCAGATACAGTATTAGGGGACCACTAAGGTCTATATAAAAGAGACTTCAGATACAGTATTAGGGGACCACTAAGGCCTATATAAAAGAGACTTCAGATACAGTATTAGGGGACCACTAAGGTCTATATAAAAGAGACTTCAGATACAGTATTAGGGGACCACTAAGGTCTATATAAAAGAGACTTCAGATACAGTATTAGGGGACCACTAAGGTCTATATAAAAGAGACTTCAGATACAGTATTAGGGGACCATTAAGGTCTATATAAAAGAGACTTCAGATACAGTATTAGAGGACCACTAAGGTCTATATAAAAGAGACTTCAGATACAGTATTAGGGGACCACTAAGGCCTATATAAAAGAGACTTCAGATACAGTATTAGGGGACCACTAAGGCCTATATAAAAGAGACTTCAGATACAGTATTATTAGGGACCACTAAGGCCTATATAAAAGAGACTTCAGATACAGTATTAGGGGACCACTAAGGTCTATATAAAAGAGACTTCAGATACAGTATTAGGGGACCACTAAGGTCTATATAAAAGAGACTTCAGATACAGTATTAGGGGACCACTAAGGTCTATATAAAAGAGACTTCAGATACAGTATTAGAGGACCACTAAGGTCTATATAAAAGAGACTTCAGATACAGTATTAGGGGACCACTAAGGCCTATATAAAAGAGACTTCAGATACAGTATTAGGGGACCACTAAGGTCTATATAAAAGAGACTTCAGATACAGTATTAGGGGACCACTAAGGTCTATATAAAAGAGACTTCAGATACAGTATTAGGGGACTACTAAGGTCTATATAAAAGAGACTTCAGATACAGTATTAGGGGACCACTAAGGCCTATATAAAAGAGACTTCAGATGAAGTATTAGGGGACCACTAAGGTCTATATAAAAGAGACTTCAGATACAGTATTAGAGGACCACTAAGGTCTATATGAAATCATCCAAAGAGCAACATGTCAAGGGGACCTTTAAACCCAGTAATAAAAGCAATACAAAGACTGTGTTACTGTTTGCATTAATACCACACACAGCATAAACTTGAACCTCTGTGACATTGGCTGGATGGTTCCCAGCCATGCTGTGGTGTTTTTTTCTTTTTCATGCACTGAACGGCACATTATGTTATAATGTATCTGATTAACACATTCTCATGAACGGTTCTGTATGATATTGTACGAAGGGTCATGCACACCAATTCGTATGCTGTCCTACGCCAGCTTGTCAGGTGACATGACAGTTAAGTTTAGCAGTCTTTACTCTTAAATTTAGTCGAGATAAGGTTACTGTGGGCCGGGTGCGCCATGAGGTGACGGTCCTTTCACCGGCCATTGCAGTTAAGTTTAGCCGACAAAAGGTGACTGACATGCGGATAGGGTTACTGTACATTTATGCACCAAACGACTAGTTAAGATTACAAAAAAGATCGTCATTTGGGTTAAGTAGTACTCCTGGGACACAATCACGTTTCCTGGGTTAAAGTCTGGACACAAACTCCACTTCCCCAACTTGAAGGCCCTGTGTTTTACTGTATGTCCCACCCATCCACCACAACTTCCTCCCTAAGCGGACCATATCGGTCTTATACAGCAGCAGTCAATGTGGTGCATACAGAATACAGACCAATTACAGTGCATTACTTTTCGTAGCTATATGTACGAATGGTTCATGAGCCAACAGCCTGATCTGATTGATGAAAAGGTCTACTTGGGGGGTATCAAAGACAAGCTTTTTGAGGAAAACCTGGAATATAACATGCAGAAATATAATACCAACCAGGTGATTTTTAACGCGTCTAAGGGTTAAAGCTATAGTGCGTAGTTTCGGTCTCCCCCATGAGGAATTCTAAGTATTGACAACAAAACTGTTGGGGTATCCACATGATACAAGCCTTCCATGATAGCACATCACTCCCACCCCTCCTCCAAGGAGGACACGGAGGATTAAAAATCAACTCATTTGGCAATGGCTTGAATGTAAAAGACGTCCATTATTATAAAAAAGCTACGCACTAAAGCTATAGAAAAAATAATCCTCTAATTCAATCAGTACTTGTTAAGGTTGTAATTTAATAAGACACATTTATATTTGCTGATGTACCCTGATTGTGTTACCTTGATGTCCATGAGCACCTAATCAGTTGTTTTATTTCAACTTTCTTTAAAGTACTTCCTCAGTGACGCGGCTGAGGATGCAGAGAATATTGCGGCAGGAATCGGAGATGTCTAACAAGGTGCCGAGAACAATTTGCCACTTTGAAATGCTAAACGGGACGGAGGTACAAATTAGCCTGGAAATGCCTGGCACATGTAATTAAAGGCCCCATTGGATTCCAATAATCAAATAGGCCATCTTCTGAGAAAACTATTACAGGAGGATTATTAGTGTAGCAGGTTTCACTAATCACTCACTGACAGAACGGCTCTGTGCCAGCAGCCCTGTCTGTCTGTCTAGGGTGTTGCTGTCTCACACACACACACACGTATATGCACACTCAAAAGTGAATGTGTAATCACAGTCATACATACACCCAGAACATGCATGTATATGCATGTAGACAGACTGGTACAGGCACAAGCAGAGACAGTCAGTCAGTCCTATTGATGTCAACCTTTTGCTCTCAGTTATCATCTGCACACAGGCAGGCTTCATATTGAATCAGAGGGACAGGGTTAAATAAAACTGGAAGGCTTTCACTTTCAATCTCATCCAGCCTCCAACTTACATGCCTCGACCGAGAGATTCAGGAGATAGAGGGGCTTTGGCTGTCAACACACAGAGAAAACACATATGGGCATTTATTCTGTACCGTGTATCTGTAAAAAAAAAAAAAAAAAAAAAAAAAAAAAAACAGTATGCTTGTTTTGTGTGCATTACACATGGCTAGAATTCAAATTATAACTGTATTTTATAATGAGAAATGTGAAATATGGTGCCCATTCTGATGCTTGTTCTTTACAGCAGTGAAGTATTTACAACATCAGAATCAACCACACGCAGGCGTGCACACAATTTGTTAGCTGTCAGCCCTCTGCAGCACCGAAGGGCCCTGGTAAAATTAATCAGTGACATTAAAAAACAGACCAAAATGCGTCACGCTTTGATGCAACCCAATGTGTTTATTGATTAATAAACGGTCAAAGGATTCCATTTCCCAGATATACTGTCTCTGCCTGGCGCTGCTCTTTTTGCTGCCGAAGAGGCTTTTTCCCCCCAGGACAAATGGGTTTCAGCTGAGCTGATCCAATCCCTTCTCCATTGTTTTTATGTACTTCTGTTTAGCGCTCCCCGAGCTCCACTGACTACCGAAGCCTATAAACATAAATCAGGCTTGTTAGAGACTTTTTCATAAATTCCTCAATACAGGAAAAAAAAACTGCTTCAACAGATGGATGAAACACCACCAGGGCTTTTCTTTTATTTATTTTTTACTCTTTTCTGAAATGAATATCTGTCCTGGCAGTGTTCAGAACATTATTGGTATCATTAAAGCCCAGATGAAAATCTGTGGTAGTAAGCTAAGAGTCATAGCGCCAAGCTATTGTTTTATGTCCATATCACATACAGTAGATTTAGATTATTGGATCAGATCAGGGCCATAACTTGTATATATTGACATTCTGGGGAGGCCCTCGCCCCTGAAAGAAAAAAAACGACATATAATTCATTCAACAAAGCCCAGAAGCCCTATTCTCAATCCTCTATTTATCTGCTTATAGAGGATGGCAAAACCGTAAACACAGCTGCTCTGTCATGCATCGAAAATCTTCATATGCAATGCTGATTCCTGTTCCTTGAACTTTTTTCTTGGCCAAAAGCATTCATCAATAGCGCCTCGCAGGCAGCTTTGATTTTAGCCAAAATTATATCATCAGAATTGTCTGTTTTTCCTCTCACCAGTCTCTTGGCTTGGAGGTTTAACCTTTGTAGTCCACCAGTTGAGAATCTATGTCACCTCTGGCGCTCCCATTTGTCCCCTCACTGCACTTCAGTGGGAAAGATAATTACGCTTCAAAATGAAGCTCCTTTCATTGCGTCGGCTGTTTAAAGCTCTCTCTCTCTCTCTCTCTCTCTCTCTCTCTCTCTCTCTCTCTCTTTCTCTCTCTCTCTGTCTCTGTCTCTGTCTCCCTCTCCCTCTCCCTCTCCCTCCCTCCCTGTCTCAGAGCACAATGGGGAGGGTCAATGGATCCACGCTCACCTCTTATTTACAAGATTCATGTTTATCTAATGCAAAATCAATAGCTCAACACCAGGGAGAAGTTAGGGCTCCACTAACAATCGTTGAGAGCTACTTAACAGCACATCTGCCAGCTCTGTAGTGGGCCGTAAAGGAGAGGGATCGGCGAGGACTGGCCCTCAACAGCACTGGAGTCCGGGATCCACAGACATTCATCTCTCTACTTCCCTCTATATCTAACAATACTTAAAGGGTAACTTGCCTTTTTTTTTTTTCAACCTGGACCCTATTTTCCTATGTTTTTGTGTGTAAGTGACTGATAGGAACTACAATCTTTGACATTTTTATTATTTATTAATTTGCGCTGTCCCCTTTTATAAATAAACTAAACTCAATCTCAAACTCATTGGTCAAGTATTAAAGGTACACTTTGTAGTGTTTTAAGTATTTTATTAGTTAAAATCAATGTCTTCATTCATAAATATGTCCTCATTGGTGTAAAATGACTTATCCTCGTAAACTAAGAATTTCTTATCTGTATTTACATTGGACGGGCAAGTCCAAGGAGGCTTCCATGTCGTTTCGCCATTTTGAAAAACTATATTTGCTGAGATGGACATAAAGCACTAGCCTACCTGTCTAGCTAACCCACAACGTGTTTTCGTTCAGAGCCAGCGTCACGTGACTGAAACCAGCTGAAACGGAGAAGGAGATCAATGGGAGGCGTTTATCACTGTCCCGGCAAATGTGATAGCCTGCACTGCACTAGTTCATAATATAGGATCACATTTATGCCGAGCCACAGGAGAAGGAATCCTTGTCGCCAAAAAAGCAAATATTGCGACTACCGTAGTTGCAACACTCATTTGAAAAAGCGAGGCACTAGAGAGCACTATTCGTTTGAAATCAAAATACAATTTCAACGCTAGTTGGGAGAAATTCCTACACAGTTTACCTTTAAGCAAGATCGCTGCAGTCGGCAGCGGCGAAACAAGCTACAATGTTAGTTAATAGGGCAATTGTCCAGCTTGTATTTACCTTCACAAAAGTGCTTGTTTTGCCACTGACAGGCTCAGATTAATATTCTAAGTGTCTGGCAACATTATAGAAAGGACCCCTTCAGAGATGGACCTTTAAAACCTCTTTCAGAGCTTTCTATTTAACCAGAAACAGCTCTGAAGTCGCTAGCACTAGACCCACCAGACTCCATTTAAAAAAGCAATAATTTTAGAGTGTATAGAGCCAACATGTTTTCATGTGTAAATCGGTAAAATATGTGTTTATTTCAACCAAAACTAGAGTTGTGATGGTTGGAAAACTGGAAACATGACCTGAAATGGCTTTTCATAGTTTTATTTTGTTTCTGTTGACTTTGAATGAAGTGTATTTTACGATGCTAAAATTACTGTTTATTTACATGGAGTCTGGTGGTTTTAGCAAAAGCAATTTCTTTAACAGAAAGGTCGACCTCCTTAGAAATCCTTTCCATAATGTTGTCAGACACTTAGGGCTAGATTTATCAAGCCATTTGCGCCTGTTTCCAGGCGGTAATTGGTTGCAAAGACGGACGTAACCGATGTGGGCTATTTACAAACAGGGCGCACTTGGGTAAAATCGCAGATTGTCTGCCACATGAGCGAGACAAGTTGCGCTTTCAATATGCGTTCGTGGGAGGGTCGTGGGGAAAGTGGGAGTTCCACCCAAAAAGGTGGGAGGATAAGCGCAAAATGCGCCTAATTATATATTCCGTGGTATTTACAAAGACTGTCAGTAAGAGCGCGTCTCTATTCTGCGGGGGAAATTCTCCGCCTCTTAAAAGCAGGTCTGAACCAGCCGCAATCGAGTTTCCCCGTAGACCTTTATGCCGCTGGTGAAATGGCAACAGTAATTTGAGCAAGACGAAGACATAGGCGAGGCTGAAAATGTTTTTAACATAAGAATCACACTTTGTCAGTGAACACAGCGGAGAAAGACGCTGATTGCCTGATGGGTGTCAGGGTTGATAAATACTACGCAAAATGTGGAAGCATAGCTGGACAATTGCCCTATTAACTAACATTGTAGCTGGTTTCGCCGCTGCCGACTGCAGCGATCTCGTTTAATACTGGACCATTGTAAAAGATTGCGGTTCCCATCAGTCACTTAGACACAAAAACAGGTTGAAAAAAACGGTAGTTACACTTTAACCATCCTTAAACCAGCAATAACTGAATGTTTTTTGGCAACTTTGCCTTTTTGTGCCAGAGCTCTGACCTTTTTAAACATCTAAAAAGTACTAACAATATAAATAAACTTTACTTACTTACTGACATCTAAAAATAAATAAAATAAAAGTCTTACAAGGGAACATCACAATTCGGTTAAATTTATGTTTTTTTTGTTTAGATAACACATTTTTTCAAAGTCGTTAGAATTCATTTCCTGTCTCAGGTTTGATTCCCCCCGTGCATCACACCGTCTAATCACACTTGATTAGATCAGTTGAGTAAACAATTAGTTGAACATTTAGTCAACTTGTGCATTGTATGAGTTCGGAAATGTTAACAACTGAGATATTTACTTTAGATGCTGATGATGTATATTTCCCAACAACTTGTTATGCTTATTTATGCCAAATAATATAGCTAAGTTTTTGTTTTTACACAGCAGACATATGAAATGAGTGGTTGTGGGTAGACACTGCTTGGCTATACAAGAAGGTAAAGCATTGCAGCAGATTTCTCAGGAATTCTGGCTTTGTATAAGCAACACAAAATTCAGTCGGCTGATAAACGTCAGCACATTGGTGTTATTTGTTTAGAGGCAGATAACAATGTCTAAAAACTGTGGTAATTATTTCAATGTCACCATAAAGCACCATAAATCCTGAAATGTGGATGTGGATTTGATGTTCTGAAGCACTGACAAAGGGCTGCGTGCTGCCAAAAAAGTTGGAAAGACTAACTACGACGATACTTAAATTACGTCTCATCATCATGCAAAACTCTCCCTCGACATAGCGGTGTAGTATCCTCTAGACCTGTAGAGACACGTCTACCTTATTTCCTGGTTCCTTGCACTTTGAATAGATCAGCACTTAGAAATCTGCCTCAGTGGCTTTGCTCGGGGGCGTGTATCATTTGGCCCCCGAAATTCACTTTTCCCCACCAGTAAGCACTATCTGCCTCGCACCACCATGAACCCTCGACAAAGACCTTGCCATCTGTCAGTGTCGTTCGCCGCAAAGTGGCTGCGATTAATTGAAAAACAATGGTGGGGCCAAGTGGGAGGGTCAAAGCAATATGCATCGTGGCCTCGCCGGGTCACCTCCTCATTTCCTCATTGTCGAAACGCCTCCTCCTGACATTAGCCATGAGATGTCGGAGCACATTGTGCCTGTTTGGTTTAATGTCCTGCCCTCTTTTTGGCAGTGGGGATTATCAGGCGGACAGATCCTGGAGACTCTATCCGTCTCTGTCCATGTCAGCGTAACACCGTGCTAACCAATGCCAAGGGGCATAACATAGAGTTGATCCCAGAGGACAGGAGGCTCCTTCTACGACAAAACTCTGCACGAGTTATGACCAAACCAGAAGAACTGCTGAGAGTGATGGACAGTGAAGCCCAGCAGTGAGAATAAAAGATACATGGGAGGTTGACAGTGACAGTGAGTGCCCAGCATGACACAATACCTCTGTGTTGCAGAAGCTCGCAATGTTATTTATTTTTTTATCCTGGATGAGTTTCAAGCGCCTCAATCTCCAAGTTTCAACTTCCCTGCCTTCTGGAGTGAACTCTTCCTCCATGTGATGGGTTTTCCTCCTCTATGCCGCCTCAGCAGATCGAATCATCCTGCACACATGCTTTCAGGGTTGACTGAGCAGCTTCTCGCCCTCAGTAACCAGGTGAAGTGACCCTGTCTATATGCAGACTTACAGCTTGACACCTCCGTTTGCAGCCACCCAGTCCATTTTGCTTACACCACATTGTAAGCCGACACATCAAAGCAACGGAGCGTCTCTCCATCACTGCCGAGCCAGAGTTGGTCATTTTTATGTCACCCACCAGACTCCGGCATCCATCTTTCACTGATAGGGAGCTAGTGCTGCTTCACTAAGGTGAAGGAAAATTCCTTAACTTGAAGATGCAACACCGACTTAAAGCTGCTCTACTCAATGTTTTTGTTTCGATCAAATGTGTGATGTAAAGGGGGTGGTTCCTCATGACAAACAACACTCAACTGCAGTTCTTATATTAATATAGCTTTCTAGTATTTTTTTAGCTAAATGTTTTGGTTTTACAGCCCGCAACATTATTGTCTTGGTTCAGTCTCACCGCTCTGATCAACCTTCTGCACCATCATTGCAGCCGGGGAATGAATGTAACAGCACTGTAGCGGCACTTGCTACCTATATATAGTATAGTTACATATAGTGACATAACAATCAGTTTTAATTGTAAGTGTAAACACATACAGGGAATTTGACTTTTTTTTGACATAAGGACAACAAAGTTAAACAAGGTAAACATAAACATTTGACTACTATGTACAGATATAAGTTTTTATATAAAATATGCAAATACATATGCACACTCATACCTAGATACACACATGTTAACAAACCGCTCTACCACATGGAAGTCCTGAAGGCTCGGGCACAGTTTATAAATAATAAAGTATCTAAATGGATTTAGCATTTTGATACTTTCACAGTATTTATATAACACCTCGGCCTCCTTTACCATAAAAAAGACATGGAAATCTCATTTTTTAAGGTCTAAACGCACAGCTCATATGCCGACCAATCAAAGACTTAGAGGGCTATCATTTTGAAATATACTGCAGATGCTATCATATTAATAAACCATAAACCAGACTCTTTTTTTCAAAATAACATATAATCCAAAAGATATCCAACATTGTACAGCATTATATATTAGGCCATGTTACTGATGTCACTGTGTTCCTGCAGAAATGTTTCAGTGATCAACCACAGATTTTCATCATATCCTCCAAATCAATCTTCCATTTCATTTTTTATAATTCAGCATGTCACGGTGTTTGAAAATGAGATCATCCGCAGTTATGTCGACGTTCTGAGGAGATCACAGCAGGTAGATTAGCAAATCAATAACTTCTATTCTGGAAATTAATTGTAAATCACATCCATGAAAAACAATAACAGAGCCTCAGCATCAGTGCTGCCATTAGAAAAGATTAAATTTCTGCAATTTAGGAAACAGTGAAAAAATAACGGACAACCTCTCATCTAATATATGAGATTTAAAAAGCTTTTTTTTTTCTACCTATGTTCTCAGCAACATCTTATCATTATTCCAGGGTGATAAACTACACCTACAGACCTCCAGGTTTTCAGGGATGAATTGAAAACTCATTACCATATTGAAAATAAAGTTTAGTTTAGCCTGCAACACTTATAACACAGCTCTTTGCTCTTTCATGTCCTCTGATTTTAAAAAGATCCCAGTGTACCACATTTAAAGACATCTTTAACTTCCTTCATTGCCCATCATGAAAGGATTTTTTAAAAATGTATTTCTGCTACTATGTAATTAACATTAAAATGATTCATCTGATACTCGTCAGATTGCCGACAACCAGTGGTTATGTCAGGCACTGTTCTAAAAAAGATGGCAGAGGGGCTCAATTACCTCCGGCTGAACAAAACCACTGTCTCCACTGCTTGAAGCGTGGCCTAATACCGCATGATTTGATTATTCTGCACAAGCAAACACATGCAAATTGCATTTCAATTTGAAGTTGTTCATTTCTAAGCGTGTTGATTAAGTGTAAGACTATGTCAGAGATATCCTGCCAGGTATTACTGTGGATTTTAAATCAAAAACATAGAGGAAAAGTTCAAAATCCTTTCATTTTTTATCCACAGAGGAGAAAGAAACACTGGCAAAAGCTAAAAGTATGTCCACCCGAACTTGCTTTTTTTGTAATTTTCCCCTTAAATAAAACTAAAGGAAGGCAGCCTGGGTTAACCTTGGAGGCCGTTTTACAAAGTGAAGGGAGATAAAACATGGGCCGACCTGGTTGTTCACTCTGCCATCCAAGCCTTTGTTTTTCTCACAGTGTGGATGGCCATCTGTCAACCTTACCTAGAGAGAGGCAATGATTTTTGTTTGCCTGAGTGAACACCCAGCAAAGCAATATTTCACATGTTAGCACTGAAAAAAGACCCGTCTCAGGGGATTTTGCTTGCTGGAGTGATGTGGTGGTGTACATCAAGAGTGATAGGCGTGCCTGCAGTGATGGAGCAGGAGCTGCAGCAGATCTGGTTAACTAGGAGCTCCAAATTTTCCTAAAGCCCTGGGTGTTGTTGAACTCTTAGATGCATCCTGCTGGTTGTTGCTAGGTGGAAAAGAAGCCAGTTCCAAAAGAAAACACATATTGGCCTAACTTATTATTACATTTAAAAGTGTTCCCTCATCTTTCCAGCCATCCGTTGATTCAGGATTATTGGGGCTATCCCAGCATCCTTTGGAGGGAAAAAGCAGTGTAAAGGCCAGTTAAATCAACGCCGTGGGTACGTACGTAGGTACGTGGAGATATGGACCCTACGCAGTAGCCTGTCGAGCACCTCTCAAAAAATGTAACTACACGTCACGGCGACGCAGACCGCACAACTGTGATTTGTCCGATTGGCCGTGGCTGGATAGCCTTGCATTTCCCTCTACTCATTTCCTGGTTCCCCTTCTCAATAAACAAAATGAAATCAAGGAGAGGGTTAACTTTTCCTGCTACAGATTCCCCACCGTGGTCAGAAAGCACAGAGGACACACTTTTTCTCCCACTATGCCTCTAGAGTCGGTACTTGCGCCGAAGCTAATCGCCGTCACTCTCTCACTTGCTTTACCACACACTCCCCAGCATACACACATGCCAGCCCTGCTATTCTTTTGAAAGAGATCGACGCACACACTAACGCACAAGTATAAACTTCAGGCCACTTACGTAGGCTGCGGCGAAAGCTCTGCGTGGAGCCTCCGCAGAACCATACATCACGCTTAACGTGTGCCCTGTCTCCTAACAATTTGGTTACTTAAATGTATTCTCAATTATATAGCTTCGACGTATCACAATCTCTAATCAAAGTCTGTGAAGGTCCCAGTATAGAGGAGCTTGAGGTGGTACACAGGATTTTCACCCAGGTGAGCACTGTCCGTGTCCCGTGTAAAACCAAAAGTCAACGTTGTCAACAACTTACTTAACATGCTTATTAACCTACGTACGTAACTTAAATTACATAACAATCATACTTGTTTTAACCTAAACCATCATCTGTTTCTAAACCTAACCAAGTGGTTTTGTTTCAATTCACAACTTCTGGTTCAAGCGAGGAGATATCAAATAATAGTGCGTTCCATTAACCTCAGAACTTGGAAGCCGGAGCTGGGAATGGCGTCACACTGGAGTTGAATGCTAATCTGATTTTTCATTGTGGGGCAGCTCTAGACAGGTTAGCCATTGTTAGCAATACCAGTAGTTAACAACACATGACGCTGTTTTTTGTGCATACAAACAGCGTGGCAACATGTCCACAAATAATTAGATGGACAGCCCTGTGTGTATGACTGATTTAGTGAGACACAAATGAGACAGAAGTGCTAATAACTGTATGTTGCTACAGCTTTCACAACTGTTGATGCACGGAGCATCCACGTTGGATTTTGAGCTCGGGGTACTGCAAGGTTGTCCGAGTTCCCAGCTTGGAAATCCGAGGTCAGGGGTCGTGTTTCCAACGTTGACCTCGGAAAATCCGACTTACGACTACAAACAGAACGCAGTATAAGAGATACACAAGGGAAGGAGGGTGGTAACGAGGGACAGATGACATGAGGGCGGACGAGGAACAGGTGAAGCACATCTGACTCTGAGTCTAATCAGACTCAACAGGAAACAAAGCTAGACAAAGACACATTCAACTGAACACTACAAAATAATACAGGCGGTAAAGCATGCAAACATACAGAATGGATCTAGGAAAATAAAACGGTTAACACAGGCAAACATAACATAACCATGGACAAGGAATGAGAATACAGAGACAGTGAGAAAAGAGACAGAAACTGGAGAGGAACGAAAACAAGTAACTGGGAAACAGGAAGCAGCCAAACAACACAGGGAAACCATGGCACAACCATGACAATCTTGACAACTATGGGATGGACTGGCGTACAGAGACTGATATCCATGGTTCCCAGAGGATTAGGCCTACTGACTTTTGTTACACACGGCAATACATTTCCCAAGGTAGTCTAAACTTGAACCAAACTAAACTTTAAGTATTTGGCAGCAGTAGTTGGCACCTTTTAAAGCATGTTGGAGATAATCAAACTTTTTATCATTTGTGTCTTCCGTTCAGTATGTTTGGAAGGGAATTCTCGATAATACCGCTCAACCCGGAGAGGCTGCAAAAGTAAGAGCAAGACATTTTTTAATATCCCACCCCACTGGGCATGAAGTCAACATTAACCCAGTCCCCTCCTTCCATCTCTGCTGCTGTCTCTTTATGACTTGGAGTAAACTGCAAGGAGAATATATCTCTTGTTAATGACATTTAAAGATCACAGGTATATCTTTATTCTAATTGGGTTTACATGTAGCTGGAATGTGACTTTTTGCAGTGAAAGTGAAAACTCCTCAAAGTGACCAGTAACACCTACCAAAACTAAGTGTCATTCCATCTCAGCCACTGGCTTTCCAGCCTGGGGTGTCATTTGTCAGATCACAACTTCTTTTCAAGGTTGCAGTCTACAGTGGGGCTATAATTCAACTTTCATCCAATTAAGGAGGCCAATGATCATTTGAAAGGATTAATGAAGTATAGAAAATGCCTACGTCAGACCTTATTAGTGCCAAGCAGGACACTTTCAGAAGTGATGAGCCATTGGCCAAAAGGATTAGCATCTCAAAGGAAACATAATGTGCAAATTGGTTAATAATTATAGTAACATCTCTGAAAATAAATATTGTCACCCATTCAGTCATGCAACAAACCAATCGGGGGATTGGTAACATTTTGGTATTCAGTTTGGTAATGAATCTCGCTAATGTGTGTGGAGATGAGCTACACATTAGGATACATTTTGTAAATATATGTTAATGTACAAACATTTTTATCGATAAATATTCTAGCACACAAAGAGAAAAACAGCTTATTGATGTTGTTGCTTGTGCAGAAGGAAGCGTGCTCTGCAAAACAAGTAAATGCTGACAGAAACTTCCAGTTGTTGAAGCTTGTCAAATTGTCTCCATTTAGCAGCCGTTTCTTCCACAGGCATGTAATTGTGTTGCTGTCATTTATTCCCTCTTGCCCGTATGAAGCCTTTGATTCTGGGTCTTTATCTAATTTATGCATCTCGTGAAAGTACAAGTCTGAATTTATTGGCGCTGGGCTAATGGCATTCATTAACCTTTGCAACAGTGAAATGTTTGATTGGAATATGGCATTTCCTCCCTAAAAGGGATGTTTCATCTCTCTTTGCAATTCAAATACTTCAAATAAGTCATTAAATGCTATTTTACTTCAAACCAGTTTATGTATGGTAATAACTATACCTCATCGCACTTAACGTGCACACACCCGCAGTGAGACGGACACGTGTTGTGCACATGAGCAGACAGGGTGAAATGTATTTAAACAGGGTCA
Source organism: Perca flavescens (assembly GCF_004354835.1). Taxonomy (NCBI): domain Eukaryota; kingdom Metazoa; phylum Chordata; class Actinopteri; order Perciformes; family Percidae; genus Perca; species Perca flavescens. The sequence continues at coordinate 7,328,271 of NC_041352.1, forward strand.
CTTACGCAGGAAGTCATTTCATGATGACAGACAGTTTACGTCTGACACTCACACTGGGCCGTTTTTGAATATTAGGGCTTGATTAGAAACAATGCATCTGGAGACATAATTGTGTCTTATCATTAGGCTGATCTCTGACTAATTATAGCTTATAATTAATGAGCTGTGATTATGAGACTAATTATGAATTCCAAGTTAGAGTATGCGTGATGTTAAAACATTAAGGAAATAAATTAAAGAAGTTAACTTTTAAAGTAACGGAATGCATCTGTTTCCTGTCTATTGCGGATTGATTGAACACTCTTGAGCGTGCTGATGGCACTTATTTGCTTTGCCGTGTGCTTTGCATCCAGGTTTTTGGATTCCCATTAGTTGTTACATGGCACCAATTAGTCTTTGAGGATTTCGAAACTGTGCTATATAAACTAAAAATCCAATGTACTATTAGTATGAGTATTTCTGGATCCACTTTAAACAAGTAAAAACAGTTTTGAAAAGTGGTTACTTGGCTTGAGTAATTGTGGTATGTGATACAGTGATTATTCCCGCAATGCCAGACCTTCCTCCGCAGCGCTGCGAAGTAGGGTCTGGCTAGTCCACACAGCATTCCCGCATGGGAGAAAAACATGTTCTGGTTTATTGGCACTTCTTTAAACAATCACAATCGTCTTGGTGCCGCACGAAGCAACGGCGCCTCTGCAAAATAGCCTCAGGAAGGAACTTGTTTTGGTGCAACATTTGTACCTTCAAAGGTTGTTTTAACTTTTAGCTAACTTTTAGCTAACTTTTAGCTAACTTTTAGTCATGCAAAAGAAAACTCAGATTGGACAGATAGTCTAGCTAGCTTTCTGGATGTACCCTGCAGAGATCTGAGGAGCAGTTAACCATAGTCCTCATAAAGAGTTTAAAATGCCAACGCAATTAACAAAGCCAAATCATCAACTATCAACCTATGGAAAAGCACAGCAGCACAAATATCAGATCTAATTACCTCGGCGCCACAACAACTAGGAGAGAGTGACTAGGCAAGGTGTGATTTCTGTTTGTTTGTTTGTTCTGTTTTCCTCGAGACCTGTTCTTGTTCAATTTGTGTTTCTCTGTTCTGTATGTTTGAAATATAAAAAACAATAAAAACTTCATCTAAAAAAAAAAAAATGCCAACAGAAATAAACTGGAAGGTAATAGACATCTGACTGAAATGAAAGAGATCCGGCGCAATTTCCGGCGGCACCGGAGCAATCCGAAAGTGGAACGTCACGGATATAGACTATTTTACATAACACATAGCCACTTGATCTATTGTTAATATATAAATATTGTTAAGAGCAGATTTAAGTTTGTACATGACTTGACCAAATGTACTTGGTTACATTCCACCACTGGTCTTTAAAGATATAATATGCTGTTATGTGAGCTGTTGTGAGCTGCATTCATTGAGATTTTGAGACTATATGATGTGGCTATGTGTATATCTATATTTTTCAGTGTGTTTCTATGTGTACTGTTTATGGAAACAAATATCCCTCAATTTAATCTAGGCTCCTGATTACAACCACATCGCACAATCTAAAGTTATTATATGAATGAAATATACATATTACATACCCCTGGTTTTTAATCTGAAACTTCTTTATTCAGTGTTTTTACCAGCTTAATTCACAGGGTCTGATGGTTTTGGAGAGAAGAAGACTTCTGCGGATAATTTGGCTCCTGAATGATGGACACTGAAGGAATCCTAAAGGTCTTTCCACACAAGGGATATTTTCTTTGTGCGATTAATTCGCACGCCAATCTATTTTTTTTTCAAACTGTTGTTTTTGTTATGAGTACTTTCACACAAAGCACAAATACAGTATAACGCAGCGATAAAGCGACGTCATTTGTTTTCACCAATCAATCACGTTGTTGTTTACTTATGAGGATCATAATACAACAACACAGAGGCTCCTGTCCCAACCATACACTGTAATAGACAACAGGCTTTATTACTCCTTTCAACCTTGAAGGCAGTGTTTACCGGAGACCGTTCTTACCTTTCAGAAGAACAACCGTGGACATGTAACCTACACTGCGTACTGTTTACCAGAGGGAGTTAAATTCACTCAGAGTATTTAGCTAAAAGGAAAATCGTAGTCAGACAGCACAGTAAGAGACAGGGCCTGAGTCTCCGGAGCTAATCCCCGTCATTTCACCCCGCTGGTCTTCAGGAGCTGCAGCATTTATTTGTGCTCAAACTGCAGACTGTACTGTACATTCACTTGATATCTTCACCGCTAGATGGTAACTCTCCTCTGCTCCGATTGCTCTCTCTCGTCCGCTCACACCGCACGCGCTTCAGTAGCATCTCCAGAAACTCGTTATGAAAATTTGCATCGCTGCCAGTATGAATAATTTTGATGCGAAATATTCGCAGGTGATTATTTTGCATTTTTTGTGTGATTGTTTTGATTGAGAGACAGAAAATCACATATTGTGCTTTGAATACAAAGTGAACAGATGCTATGAAATACCTGGTGGAGACACTTTGACACCATATAATATCTCTGCAGGTGCTGAAGCTTAAAAGTTTTACAGAACGTCCTAAGCTCACCTCGGCCTGCTCTCCTAAGAACGGCCCACTCTCGGTTATAGGCTCCTGACCGCTCTGATGAGGAAGTGTTTTATTGAAGGGCGTTTTGGTCACGCAGAGATCCACGCCCGCATCCCAAGCGGCCGATTGCCTCCAAAGTTATCCAAAATGTCCGGCTCTGTGTAATGATTTTTCCAGACAGCTGACTGGCCCGGTTCGCTCACGTCACTGCACAGATTTCGCCTGATAATACGCTTAGACACAGTGGCTGATCACATTCACCTGACCTTGCTGCACCAGCTAACTCGGGGGGAGAGAGGAAGAGAGCGTTTCTGCTTATCTGTCCCATTTGCTGCAAGAGGAGAGATTCTCCAACTCTCTCTCCCAGCGTGGCTCCCATTGACTTTATACCCTTTGTTTCACTCAGGCCACGGATAGCATCTCAGGAGCGGCTGGAACCGTGCACACAGACTCTCCAAATACAATTAGCCATTATGAATTGAAGGGACCGTGAAATCTCTGAAGGATGTGACAGATTCATCTGCCTGGTTTGGCACAATGTTGTCATTTTCTTGTTGTTTTTATAGCACTAATTGCATTTGTTGTTGAAGGCTGACTAAATCAGGCAGTTGCAACACCTAATGAGATGCTGATTAAAGATCTAAAATTCACTCATTACTGATTTGGTGTTATTTTAGCAGAAAAATGAGGATAATTATCTGTAATGCCACTTGTTACGATAATTACTCTATAATTGCCTTATCAAGGTGTCATAGAAGAGTCACGGCAAAAAATATCACTACCCCTCAGGGGCACTTTGTTACTCTCCATTTCTCTTTTATGCTGTTAAATGCAGTCCTATCGCACTGGCAACACTTTCACGGATGGAATGAGTAAAAGAGTTTGTGTCCGTGAATACTACTTCGCCCACATCCACGGGCAACACACCCGGTGGCACAAAAACAAGACCGGCTGCATTTAACTAGAATGAGAACACAACGCAGGACCTTGTTTTAACAACAAGTACTTTAAACTGAATCCACGGGACACGTTTCAAATTAAAACCCTGCATGATTGAATTAATCTCATTGAATTAAAGCCGTGGCAATTGTTCACAAAGTCAAGTTATAAATAGTTAAGAAAAAATATACAAGAATCATCTGGTAGTCTCCTGAGGATGTGATATTGAAGCACTGTGCTTCCTGTGGAGCTTGCTATTGGTTTATCTTGTACCATGTCATTTTTTTCAGTCATTGAAAACAAACAGCAGAGATGAACAAATAGTGAGGTCTGTGGGAATCCACCCCCGGCAACTTAAAGACTCGCAGGTCAGGTGCAGCAAACTAAGTTTTGAATCAAGTTGCATGCCGCCTCACCAGCAATCACTTCAGAACAGGAAACTTCTTCATTGCAGAAACCTGTTTGAAAGGCGGCCGTAATGCTGAAATATCTTTCCAGATGCAAAAGAAAGACCTACAACCTACGATGTTGTGATTAGAGAGGAAAGCTCAGACAATAACCTGCTGATTGTGGCCATAGCTGCTCCCTCCATCGGGTATGAATGCATCTTCCCAAGGAAAGATATTTGTTCTCCTACCGACAGTAAAGCTTGTTTTGTTTTAATTATGACTACAAAGGTCCCCTTATCTTAACAAAGTAGTTATTTTAACGCAAACCATAATATCCTCGCTGTCAGGCCGAAACCTTGTATCTCCATATTTCGTCATTTTAAAGGTGCCCTGCCACACGTATTTCATTACTTTGTGGTAATGTCTGAAGTTCTGTCATGGACTCTGTAACATTTTTTATTGAAAAAATGCCTTGGTTACCTTGTTTCAAGCCATTCTAGCATGGTATAGAAAGCCTGCAGGAAGACTCGATTTCTGCCAGTTCTCATTAATATTCAACAAGCTAAGCTGTTTGAATCTGATTGGCTAACAGCTAGCCAATGAGAGCCTGGCTGTCAGAATCCTTTACCCAGCCCAACTGGGCGAGCAAATGAATAGTAATGAGCTCAGGCAATATGATGTCAGACTGACCAGCTTTTGTAATTGGCCTGATTTCTTATCAGTGGCTAGAGCTGACAAAGGAGGTATCAGTTCATTTTCACATTCACCACATAACGCAAACACATGGACCTAACATATTTAAATAATATAAAATGCTAGTAAAAACGGTTTTGTATGGCATTCATAAATCAATGCTATTGCTCACCCCTTACGGCTTTCTGTGGGTTTTACAAATATTTAAACAGAGACAAGGCAAATAGATTAGATAGTTTCAAATGAGCCTTTTTTACATTTTCTGAAAAACAATGGTCTTGGATGTTTGACCCGACAGCGACGATACGTGCCTTTCCCTAACCAATTGGATGACTTGCAGGGCTGAAAGCAACACCTAGAATCTACCTACTGTCATTTGGTCAACCACCAAAACATGATGCCATTACACTGATTTGAAAAATATTATCATATAAAACGTTGTTTTATATATGTTAAAAATATGTTGAATTTAGTATTATAAATGCATTTGATCCCATAATGTGTTGTGTGGCCCCATTAACAGCAGGGTTGGGAATCACCAGAGGCCTCCCGATACGATATCATCACGATACTTGTGTCACGATACAATATTATTGCGATTTTAAACATATTGCAATATTCTGCGATATATTGCAATTTAATTAAATTTTTTTCCCCAATTTCTAATAATGTCCCCAAAAAGAAACTTTGTCAACATCTGTTTTATCTAAAATGATACATTTCTTCCTTTGTTCATCTCACTTCACTGGTATTGCTGCAAAATGGGATTGTCAAGCAGACAAACTGACCAACACATATATAATAATAGATGGACGATACTGTATGTGTATCCATACAGTATCGTCACGGAAAATATCGCGATACTATGTTGTATTGATATTTTAATATATTCTAATTCTGATATTCTAATTAACAACTTTGCATTGCTTTGCTTCCATGTCTCCAAACTGACCGCCATCTACTGTAGGTAATAAACTGACTAGGGATATGTACCTGATACAACCCCACTTCAAAAGATCCAAAACTATCCCTTTAAGGTGGATGAGTAAGATGCTAGAAATCTGTTTCCAGTACCTTTGTCATGATCTGATTCAATGAATAATGATCAGCAGATGATTATATTCAGCTGTGTTGGTGAACTCAATAGTTGAAGTGCTAACTGAGAACAGCTATGACCTGTTTATGTCTGGCTCTGTTGTTACTGAACTTTGTTTTTGTGCTTGCGTTCTACAAAGACAGCATCTCTTCCAACATGTTGCAATGTCACAGTGACTGTTTTGACTGACCCGTCCAAATGGTGTGGACGCTAACAATAACTACAACAGAACTGCTTGGCACAGTTTCCGTCAGGGCTGGATTTTGCCCTCGGACCTGTCTAGCCTACTTTCACAAGAGCAAACCCCGTCTGTCATAATGTGTTACAGTGAATGATGGCTTTTTCTGTTTTTATGCTGTAATATTGAAGCTTTTTTTTCTCCTTCTTCTTGTACTTAAAGGACCTCTTCATGTGAAAGGTCCAAACAAGGGGTGCATTTGACTTGCAGCGCCCGATTCATGCTCATTTATGCGCAAGAATCTATTTCTCTCAACTATAAATAACCAAAAAACGCTCCCTAATGGAGTAATTTACACACACACCCTGCCAACGCCATTGACAGGACTCTCTCCTATGGCAAATGTCTGGCATTTAGCAAATCAATGACATGAGTTATGAAGAGGAGCCGGGGCCTTCGCTGCCTCTCCATTCTTCTCAATAACAAAAGAGGAAGTGCATTAAAAACATAGCATTGATGGGTTGTTGGGAGTTGCAGTCAATGAGCTCTCAGAGTTTAAAATTAAAAGGCTCTTAGGGTGAAAATTGTTTTCTCTTGCCATCAGTCATGTCGCGAAAGGTCTTTTTCATTGTGATTAATTAGAAACTAAAAGGGTAAAAGGAGGACGGGAGGGGGGGGTTAGAAATCCAGTTGTTACAAACTCCCGGTGTACTTATCCTGCCCAGTTGTGAGTTAATGACACCAGCTTTCGCCTTGACTAAGTGTTATTGCTGCAGTCCATAATTTCATCTCGAAAATGGGCAAGGGAGTGGATCTTCCTTATAGTAATTGAGTATTGATTTGAAAATAAACAGCAGCGAGACTCCCACCCAACTGACAGACCCATCTTTCGGATGGAATCGACAATAAATGGGCCCCTGGTTGGAGGGAAAGTTATGGATCAGGATGATACAGTCAAGCGCCGCCTCTCCCTCTCTGCAATCTCTCTTCCAATATATATTGGATTTTAGATAACCCATTTACGAGCCCTGTCATCTAAAACCTATAGTTTTGAGTTAAGGCCTGGACTTTGCACAGATCTTCGCTGCTTACACTTCTGCAGCCCACCCCCCAGATGTTTTAGATTCATTAAATGCACGTATCACACAGGAAATAGCACCTGCTGAGGAAAAACTGCGATGAAAACTGCAACCTGATCAAAATGAAATGAGATCCCAAAGGCAGTGTTAAGCAAATGTTTGATAAGGTATGCTTTTTATAAATGCAAAGTACAATCTGTCTAGCCGTGGGCAAATACCTTTTATCTGACTGTGAGAGGACGGAGGGAGCGAGAGAGCGCTAATGGTTCAACAGCTCAGTGAATCGACATAATACGAGGAGTCTAACACTTATGTCAGGGCGGCCGTTAACCTCTGCGTAATCACTGTTGAACTACGTTCACGGGCCCCCCCCACCGTGTGCACTCAGCGCTAACGACATACAAATGTGCTTTTCATTTTCATTAGCCACCACTTCACTTTTGATTCAGGTGAAACAGTGGAGCTGTGTGGTGTTGTGGGGGGGGGGGTCAACTTGGTGCCCTCTAGGTTCCTATCAGGCACCAGAACAGATTAACAGAGAGATTTGGGGCTCAGTTCAGTTCACAGGCTGCCCTCAGAGTGCTTGAGGTGATGTCAAAACGTGGCCGCCGCCGCGCTTTTGTCTTGTCATTCACACCTGCCTAATGACTCCTGATTATCATTCACATGCTAATGCTCCATTTGTTATCGGTGTGACCCGCGTCGGGAGCATTATGAACCGCTATCTATATTTATCTTGTCAATTATTGATTGCCTTTTCCCCCAACTGCACGTTGTTATTAATTTGATGTGCTGTGTCAAACTCACTGTTAATCATATTTAAACAGATATGGGGAGATAAAAATCAATTTTCCATTATCCTTGAGGTTTTTTTCTTTTTTTTCTTTTTTTTTTCCACGGCAGAGGGGACTTGAAAGATCGGCTGTGCATGACTGAGCAGATCCACAGTAAATAATCATCTAATTTGAGTTTAATGGGAAAGCGGTAAAAAAAGATGGAAGTGGTGTCTTTGAGTTTTTCCTCAAAGGTAAGATTATATAATAAAGTGTTGGTGTTTTTTCCGATGTTTCACTGAGCTGCTGTTATGGTATTTACCCAGGGCTTATCTCTTCATGAGTGCCGCTTCTGTATCCATGTTACAGACAATCACGACGGAAGATGTAGGCTCCGCTATACCTGTTATCTCCGGCGACAACACTTACCCTAACAGGCTTTTTAACGCAGCAAGTTTATCTGATATTGAAGCAGTATTACAACATATAAAGTAGTCGCGTACCGACATTTCAGGAAAAGAAACAAAACAAGTTTAGTTTAGCTATTTTCTTTTCTTGTAACAGAGGCAGGACAGAAAGACAAGACGCCTAAAGAGCCATTACCCACTGGAAGGTAATGGCGCGAGGTGAGGGGAGGATACAAATAGCCAAGGAAGGGCACTTCACCCAGATAATGGGGTTGAAGGATTCTGGCATGGCGAGATTAATGTACAGACAAGGCTCCTTTGATGCAGGGACATTGGAGAGCCCATAAAAGCCCTGGTATAAAATACAGAGGCGTTACTCCGAGCTAATAGGATCCCCAGCTTTTTGGAGGCAGATTTAGCATAGCCTGACATGGGAGACACAGAAACCCTAATTGGATACACCTACCTGGGTTCAATAAATGAACACAAGGGGATCCATCAGAAGGGAACAGGGTTCAGACAGGGGCTGGTTTAGCAACTGTGAAGAAACGGTGGGTGTAGTACTGAGCTAGCCACACACATCAGCAGCAAAAGATTTCAACTTAAAAAAGCTGAAACAATATTGATGCAACATTAGTTGTTCAGGATCTGGCTACTAGGTAAAGTAAGTAAGTGAGTCTCTAAGACACTGACTCACACATACTCTGCAGTTGGGTCTGAATACCACAGCCACAGACACACCAATCATGCCCACTTGACCACTAAAGGATTCCGTGCCAGTACCTCACGTTACAGTAAACATGCTATTTTTAAGGTAGCGTGTATTCAATGGGCACGACTGATTCAGGGAAGCAGTGGCTACAAATCAGACCAGTTGTTGACCTGGTTGATTCAAAGTCCAGCCTACAGTATTAAATGCTTACAGTACTGAACCTCCTGTGCTGACTGTCTCGCAGAACAACATGAAGGTAAATATGGCGGAAAAGCTTGAAAAACTTGTGAACTTGTGTTTTTTTTCCCCTCTGTGACTTCAAATTCAGCTCACGTTTGTGAATATTTTTTACAAGTCAAATTTTGAACATATGTTTGACTTTTGTGGACCCTGGTCATGTTTGACTTTTCTGGACCCTGGTCATGAGACCTTTTCTGCCTACGTGACGTTCTGAACGTAACTATGTCCGGGAGTCAGTCCAATAACTGTTTATCTAACTGATTGAAAGAGCATGAGGAGTTTGAGTGTCCTTACATGGGCATGTTGGTTGCTGGGATGTCCAGTGAGAAGTGTGGGCCTGTTTTGTGGCTATGGGTAAAAGGAATGAATGCTGAAGAAAGGCAGAACATTCTCAGGGTCTTTCGGTTGAATAAAGATCTTTTAATTGCACCATCCGGTCTCCCTGTAGATTCTTTGACAAATTGGCCTAGGAAAATCCACAACGCATACAAGTTCCGTTTTTGGTATTTTACAACTGCTAACATCAAATCTACAAGCGCTCACATTTTGCATTGATGTGGCTTCCAGTGTGGATTCCTATTGATCCTATCATTTCTAGTGTAGGTAAAGCCCTGTCTCAAACCTCTCTGTACTGTTGGACAAGTGCTACACATATGATTTATTTGACATATACATGTAAGAGCGTGAGGTTTGATTCTTCCCATCTGCATCCAGCCAGACACTGTTTAGTGATGCTGTCTGAAAAACTCTGCAGACGGACTAATCTTTAGCCCGCTGACAGCTGTGTCCTCTTCTAAAATGAACACAAATGTCCCTCAGACCAGGTTCTCCTCCGGCTCAGATCAATATGGCTCTGATAAGCCAGGACACCTTCCAGGAGCTGCAGGGCATGAGGAAGGGCTCCGACATATCATGATTTGGGCTTTAATTACTTGGCACATGCAGCTGACTCCAATGCATGTATAAGTGTGTGTGTGTGTGTGTGTGTGTGTGTGTGTGTGTGTGTGTGTGTGTGTGTGTGTGTGTGTGTGTGTGTGTGTGTGTGTACATACGTTCAGGGATATGGCAGTTATCAATATGGTGTATTATGGTACACATACACTTGGTGTAGTAAACCAGGACTTGTGTATGAAAGTCACAGGTCAGTGTATGTGCAGCAGCCATGTAGCCAAAATTAAAAATCCCTTTAATTCTCCCCTATTATATGCACCATTTTTACAATTTTTACAATTTTATTTTTGGTATATTTCATTCTTAAATTTGCATATATTTCTTGAAAATAAAACACAACTGTAGTTCAAAAATATAAAATATAATATATATAATTTCTTGTATTTTTGGCATACATAAGTATTACAAGTACACATCTTGATTTTAAGTTAAATATTGATCTCTTAATCTGCAGAGCACATGTTTTTCTGAGTGATTAAGAATGGGCCTATAATAATATAACTATGAAAATATAATGTCACTCTCATGTAGCCATATAGTCATGTAGATATCTGTAGAAGTCTTTAACTATGGATTGTGTTTTATAAGCTTGTCCAAAGTTTTGTATGGAAATCTTACTGTTAAAATAACTTGTCACTAAAGCTGGGGAGGAAATGAAGTGGAGTAAAAAGTACTATAGTATACTCCAGTATACTACTTGAGTAAATGTTACTTTTCTCCACTGTATATAGTGTATACTAGGTTACAACAATATCAGAAGCAAATAAATATACATATATTCTATATCAGTGGGGTTTGTGGGGCCACAAAGAATGTTAAAGTAACATGGTTAGAAATTTAAAGTTGCAACAATGTTCAATTATTTTCCAACATGAAATAAGTTAGAAGTAAAAAATCAAAGTTGGACAAATTCAACATTTTATTTATTTAATTGTCAATTCCTAACTTCAGTTGACGTTTGTCTTGAAATTTAGAATTTTCAGGATGTAATGCATTTGGGCGTGTTCCAGCCCCTCTGCTGCAACACAGAGTTCAGCCTGCGTAACGTCCGCCATTAAGTGTGTGCCGACTGCTGTCCAGGGGGCTGATCCTGGGCCGGCCAAGAGTCCTGGAGCTGTCTGAGAAAACTGACCATGATACTGATGCTTACAACGTGTCAAAAAACAAAAAAAAAACTAAAAGACACTAGGATGGATTCAGGCACTGACTGTACTATTTACTAATCTATATATTATAGATTTCTTTCCTCTAGACAGTTCAGAAAGTACAGGCATGTTTGATGTCTTCCACCCCTCATATTGCAACCCATGCAAAAACAAACATACAATATCATGATGTCGATACAGTTTACAGTAAAATTTTTCTAAGTGTCTGAGTGAGGACGTTGCCAGTCCTCCTGAGACATACATGATCCTTCTCAGCAGACTCATTTCGTTTTTGTTATCTCCCCAGCCCGCTGCAGGCCTCTGGCTAGCATGGCGGAATGGGGAATACATGACAGAGGGGAGTGGGGAGTGGGCCCGTCACTCTGCCAGCCCACAGGCCCTCACATAAATAGCTTTTAACATGGGGATCAATAATGTTATGTTGTGATTAAATACATTATTACATTCAAAATTAGCCACCCCAGGGGCTAACACATGTTTATGGAATAACCAAAGGAGAGCTGTTACGCTCTCTTTGTCTTTAAAGGAGAGTGTGCAGATTCTTTTGCTTTAGATGTTTGGAATGTGGCAGTAGATTGTTCTTTGTTTTTCATCATTCCTTAAGTATGGTGTCCCTCGAGGGTCAGTTTAAGGGCATTACTGTTCATATGTTCCTCATAGACCATATCCTTCAGCATTCAGTTCCTCCAGAAAAACGCATAATTCAATGTATAATCAGCCAAAGTTTGCATATTTATGCGGGGGCCGAATTCTTTCAAATACGCCGCACTTTCGCTGCATAAATTGCCGATTTACGCGCAAAATATGCGGGGCTTGCATGATTTCATAATCATTTCATAAAAAAAAAGTCATATATCTTAGTAGAAAGTTGAAAAATGTTGCGTTTACTTCACACAAGAGCAGCCTTTTCCCCTGTTACCATGGGAATGTTATGAAGTGACGTAATTACGTGACGTGAACATCATCGAAAAGCAGGGTGTTGAGGGAATCACTTTTTTTCTCTTTTTCATCAACCCAGGCAGCACAGTGGTTCAGTGGTTAGCACTTGTGCCTCACAGCAAGAAGGTTCTGAGTTCAAATCCAGGTTGTCCCAGGCCTTTTTGTGTGGAGTTTGCGTGTTCTCCCCATGTTTGCGTGGGTTTCCTTGGGGTGCTCCAGTTTCTTCGCACCATAAAGACATGCATACATGTACTACAGTTAAAAATTAGCCGACTGGCTAACACTGGTGCATTTACAGAAATGTTGATTAATGTGCATTGTCCTAATCAAATAAACTTACAACAAACCGCAGTTTTTGCAAGTTCCCGCAATTTCATCGCATAAAATTGCATAAATATCCTGCATATTCCATTACGTTTAAGAAAACGTGCCGCATAATCAAGGATTTTTGCCCGCAACAATCACAGAAAAACTCTGCATTGTTCTGGAAGGATTGCCATATAAAGATGAGAGAGAGAGAGATTTTAATAATAAACCAAACTGAAATTGAAAAAAATTGAGAGAGAGAGAGAGTAATGCATTTCATTATTGTTTTGAAGTAAGTGAGTGAGATATATATATATATATATATATAGAGAGAGAGAGAGAGAGAGAGAGAGAGAGAGACAGAGAGAGAGAGAGAGAGAGAGAGAGAGTATTTTTGTTCTTATGCTTTGGCAGCAGATGTACTGATTTTGTCATGCCAATAAAGCAAATTGAAAAAAATGAAATTGAGAGAGAGAAAAAGAGAGAAAGAGAGAGACTTAAGATCCTTTAAGTTGCATTAAAGGTGCATTCTGGCTCATCGCCCTGGTCAGTGCTGCGAGACATAACGGAGCTGTAGCTACAAACCTCCGGAAAGAAAATAAGTACACTCAAGTAATGTACCTAAGTACTAATGTGATGAACCTGTACTTTACTTGAGTATTTCCATTTTATGCTACTTTATACTTCTACTCCACTACATTTCAGAGTGAAACATTGTACTTTTGAACTCCATTACATTTATTAGATACATTCAGTTACTAGTTACTTTGCAATTTCATATTATTATTACAACATATTAGCAACATATATATATATATATATATATATATACATATATATTCATATATATTCATATAGATTAAGCTACCTTCTGGTCCACTGTGACACCCATCAATGATAATCCAAAAATACAACATAAATTATTCTTTTTTTGTATTTTGTTTGGAAGACAAAATGGGCCTCAGTCACAAACACTGTGTATGCACAAATCTGTGCTTAAACCATGCGTATATGAACGATCCGGGAATCATCAATATTTTCTTACCCGAATTGGTTTCGAACAGGTGTAGAACGGCCTCAGACCATGTGTATGCACAAATTATGAAAAAGGCCCAGCTGTCTTAGAATATGTAAACACACACTTTTTTAACTAAATGCATAGCTTATTCAAACTACATTCATTAAAAAAAAAGGCTTAAATGGACAACAATATTCAAAACTGTTAATTTACAAATGCAGTCGGCCAAATGTATTACATTGCTATGAAATTGTTGCCATCTCATCCTCATCAATTATTGACAGGGTGCTGTTCATCAGCATGTACTGCCCTGCGCTGCAGTGACACAGAGCAAATCGGCAACGTTTCTCTTTAATGTCAGACCATTTCTTTTTTACCTAAGATACAGTCCATATCTCAGAAGACACAATGTTGACTGCCTCAGTTATTGCAGCCCAAGCCTCCTTTTTTTTCTTTTTCTTTTTCTTTTAATACCATCCTCACTCCCTAGGAAACACGATTGGAGTGTGTGCTTCACCTCGGACACTTTTATTTCAATTTTGCGATATTATTTTGCTTTGTTGCTTTAGGGGCCATGCTTCTCTATTACAACGACTTGACTGCTTTCTCATGCAGGACTCCACAATGTCCTACATGAGAAACTTCTAGGCCAACACATTCCTTATAAAGAGAAATGGGGGCGTGTCAGTATGCTGATTGTCAGGGCCCCAAGGCTTTGGAATAGCTTGTTGGCAAAACTCCTTTGAATATGTTGAAATGTTAGGTAACACTTCACTTGAAGGTGTCTACATAAGAGAGACATGACACTGTTATGACACTGTTATGACACTGTTATGAACACATGACAACTTGTCATGGCAAAAACCGAATGACACTAAAAGAAGCGTTATGTCATAAACGTTTACGACACGTCCATGACAGTGTCATGTCACTCTTATGTAGATACCTTCAAGTACAGTCTAACCAAATGTTATTTAGTGTATTTTCCCTTTGTTCTATGTGTTCTTAAGGTGTGATTTCATTGATGCTTGTGTAATCTGGTGTTGTACTCAAACTTCCTTATGCTTTTACATGTTTTGCCCAAGCGGGCTTTACTAATCCCATCCCACTCATTAAAGCCTGTTGTGTTTTGTTTAACCAGTAGACCCCAAGTAGAACATGGCTCTATTCTTTCAAAACTGAAAACCAATTTGTTTAAAAAAAGGCTAATCCATTTCTGACGGCTCTGCTTATTCTTCCAGTATAGTAGGACCTCGGGTCCCTTTTTTCTGTGTGTGTGTGTGTGTGTGTGTGTGTGTGTGTGTGTGTGTGTGTGTGTGTGTGTGTGTGTGTGTGTGTGTGTGTGTGTGTGTGTGTGTTAAAGAGAAAGCTTCTACCCCACAGCCTTTGCCAAATCCATTTTACTTCACACAGAAGTTAATTTATTAAATCTTTAATGGGCCCTTTTATTATGTATGCTTATGAGAGCCATAATAGAGATGTAAGGTAATGAAATTCTGCTTTCTTAAAAACCTCATGAATCTTCATAGCTGTGTTATTTCAAAGAAAACCTTTTCCAGTTGAATCAGATGTTTTATTTACATAAACAAACAAAAAAATGTTCATTCCGTTTAATTCACTAAATAGGATTTATCTCCCTTCCCCCATCCTCCAACATTCCCATTATAAAGATACAGTATTGTTCGGTAGCATATTAATTAACAAAGGTAATGCTGGAGTTGTGGTTTCTGGCATTTTCACAGGTGTAAAAAAGCACAGTGGTGCTACACTGAAACTTACTTGAGATGATACTTTACGGACTGATCAAACCTTCTCTCAAAAGGCTTCGAATGGACCAAAATAGCTCCAATATGACGTGTGCTGGAATTGGAGGAAAGGTGGTGTAGCATAATAGGAAGTTTTCATAGAGGAGAGTTGGTGTGCTGATAAGTGGCAGATAGAGGTTTTACACTTGGCCGGAGCATATCGGTAATAGCTCCAGGAGCAGCAGTGTATTGACTCCAGTCAAGGAGATGGAGGGAAAAGGGAGGGAAAGAGGAAACATTTCTGTCTGCGGCTTGAAGAGGGTGACTCCCAGCTCTGGAAGAGTGCAGGTCCACAGGGAGGAGTATCTGCCATGGAACAGATGTCCCAGTCACAGAGGCTGAGGGTGCAATTACACCTTTTTTTTTGGGCAGGTGGAGGATGTTGGTGTAGGTGAAGATAGCACTCTGGTGTATTCGTAGATTCCTTCAAGTTAACGCAGTTCAGTTAAAAGTGAAACAACAACAAAACTTGCCCTTTTCAGCGTGTAACGTTAGCTCGCTAGCTCAAAGTTTGTTGATGTTTTCCTGTAGTGAAGGGAATTTGAGAACGGCAACACACAGACAGGATTTATCCTGGAAATGTACTTCCGTTGATCCAGATTAACCTCAAGCAGATTAAAGTGACAAATTATGTGAGGATATGTACATTATGTTATAGGAAGTTGACTTGCAGCCTCATAAACAAAACACTCAAGTGCCAAAAAATGACGATATCACAGACATTTGTAAGTGTCTGATACAGCATATGATACCTCACTTGGTCTCAATCAGTATTGGAGGTTTATACAGTAAGACCCCTGCAGTTACATGGGGGCCTTTAGATGTACAGTACAAAAGGTTATACTGTAATCATACGACGAGTGTGAGAAGTTTTCCTCGTTGGTGGGTCGACCTGTTCGATGTTCACTTTCCTCATAACAGGTAGGTAAGTAAGAGGCTGGACATGTGGACGCACCGACAGTGTTGTTGTCATCACTTACAATTCCTAATGGGGGAGACAGAAACTACACACTATAGCTTTAAATACATTAAAAAAAAGTGTAAATACAACCAGGCTAGCAGTTTGTCTCTATTTCCAGTGTTTATGCTAAGCTAAACTAGCTGTCTCCTGACTGTAGCTTCATATTTAACCCTTAGCTCAGAGAACCCCTTTACCCCTTTCACTTGTATTTTACGTTCTCAAAAAGGTTAAGCAGAACTAAATCAATATTAAAGCTGCAAGCAGCAATGAACGGGTCCCTCGCGCCTTCCTGTACGTCGGGGGTTACTGCCGAAACGTTTGAAGCAGCCATGCATTTGTGCGCCCATCCGACACTGTGCACACGAGTTAGACTTTATTTCCTAAATGTACATTTCAGTGAAACAGGGGACATGAACGGGACATGAACCTGGGACTCCAGGGTGAAAGTCCAGTGTTGTTTGACCCATCCACCACCCCAACCAACCTCCTCATGCAGATTTTCAGTCTGTAATACTGCTCGCTGCCGTTGCCGCTCTTAATACTGCGTCGTCTTACAGCACCACGGTCGACCTACTGCTATGCCCGGTGCATTCCATACAGACGCTAAAGGGTGATTTGTGCGTTTTGCGTCAGTATCTGACACTGAGAGCCACCGACGAAGCGTCAGTATGTGACGAGTTGGGATTGAGAACTGATTGGGCCTGGCCTAAACTCTTAACAAGTATTAGACAGTATTAGGGCAGAGTGAATAATGTTACTTCCTGTTTCATGTCAAAACGCGCAAAATGGCCGCTAAACTAAGGCAGCGTCGTTCGACGAAAACATCAACTTTAAATGACATTGTTAGGGTCTTTAGATTGTAGAAGGTTTAGGATATACCTCCAAGTAAAGAGGGTTTGCTGTACGTCTAATGCCTACCAATTACCATTAGGCTACGTAAAATCTAAAGCAGGGGGCTTTAACTTTGAAAATGTGTAGGGTGCGCTAATGAGCCATTTTGTCACAGTTTGAAATCCATATAATATATAAAAAAATTAATTAAAAAAAAAGTGTCACCAGTTCTGATGTATGTGGAAATTTTGGTGAGTTTTCGAGCACCTTCAAGCTCTCAAAAATGCTATTCATTAATGAACGAAGTTGATCCAGTTTTATTGAACCAAAGCTAATTTCTTCTCGTCTATAGACTAGATCACTTTAGCGTTGCATGCTCAAAGGTTGTGAAGATTCCAATAATCCCTCTTCAAGTTTTTACAGGTTTGAACAGCATAAATTAGTTCATTAAACTTTTTTTCCCCCACAAAACTGCAAACATTACAGTCAGCACTTCATCTTAGGGCCTTAAGCACACCGTCCAGAAGTGCAGCCATTTGCACTTTTTATAAGCTTTATCCCCACCTAGTTATTCTAAGATCTGCTGCTAAATTTGTCCCTCATTCCCTCTCCCTAAGCTTAAGCCGTCAGCCCAGTAATACAGCTTCAAGAGCACATCTCCTACCAACTTATTTATTTAAATATGTGTCTGCCTTTGGTTAAGGCCGCCATACTTCCAGGGTGCAGCACAGTGTGAGACACGGAGGCAGAGATTTTGGGTTACCTCACACTGCCTAAGTCTCTGTGGTTTAACTTATCTGTAAAGCACCCTGTTGATGCAAGGCAAGGACATTTTGATTAGTAAAAATGTAACCACTAAAAATTTTACAGTATTTGTACAGATAATTATACTTATTTGTTTGCAATAAAAGATGGAAATAATTTTTTTTCATTATAATAAAAATAGTTATTCAAAAGCAGGAAAAACAATTGGAAACAAAAATATGGTATCAATGTTTTTATTGTCTTACAGTGAACACAGTATATCACGCTCTCTGACCTCTGACCCTGCTGCATCTCACTTAGCTCTGTAGGAGTACCATCTTATGTGATATCCCTGTTTTTCTCAGAGAATAATTTTTTTTTGAATAGTTCACAGAGAGTTGAAATGTTAAAATGGTGCTTCTCACATCTTTCATGCTGTAAGAAATGTTGGATGAGTAAAAGATCTATGCTACTTCACACAGAAATATATCTGTTCCTGCGAGAGCTAACACAATTTTCTTTAAGCACATGTATGACACCTTGTAATATTTTCCTTATCTTCACACTTCAAACAGAGCTTTATCTTTCCCTAACATGCAGAGGTGGAGTTCTTTCCATATGCCACCTGCAGACAATTGTGTTTCTGTGTTCCACATATCATGCTGTTCTTCCTGCTGTCAAAAAACAGTGAGGTGATATTTGGGTAACTGCAGGCTGTGAGGTGGAGCACCAGACTCCACCAGAGCGCCCGGAGTCAGCAAGGGGGAGGGACGTCAAGATGTGTCAGCCAGCATCACATCACGTTTGGCTCCAAGCAAGGCAAAGGTCTCCGGCCAAATCAGTTTATATAATAGACAGGATGAAAAACAGCAACCTCAGTCGGATGCAGTCTGTACACTTGGACACAATGGGGGCCATATATGCGTGATGTTTTCACCAGAGATCAAGCCATTTCAGTATGCAATGAAAATCCACTTGGAGAGATTTTCAACTTGTAACAATTATGTAATCCATTAGTCGCAGCCGTTATATATATCTGAAAATTTAGAGTTCATTGGGAGGTGAGACTTTATCCTGCCCCTTGGGGTCGAGGGTGAATTGAAACGAGATTGAACTTGAAGGGATGAACAGAGGGTCAAATATGGATCGATGATAGAGTGGTAGTGAAAAACCCAGGGAGTGATACTCAGGGTGCATGTCTCGATGAAGCTTTATGGAACCCTGTCAGAGAAAGGGGTAAGGCACAAGGTC